>NW_022436985.1:10721669-10747642 GCF_009761245.1 Sapajus apella | reverse complement strand
TGGGGAAACAGAGGGGCAGGGAAATTGAGTGTGTGATTTCTCGTTCAGAATTAGGTATACACATATGCACATACATCTTACATGTCTCACACTCCCTACTGTTCTTGAGTTTAATGTGATCAGTTACATGAGTGCTTGTTTAATAACAAGCAAATAAACTGCTGACTCGTGTGTTTCTGTTACAGTATTTATGAATGATGCGTCGAAACACTGCCATTTTCCTTTTTTTGGTTTATCCTTTTGGATAACCTTCAAAATGTAGAAATAGTACCTTCAGATCTGTGTTTTTTGTTCAATCCGATATGCATGTGCATTGTTTTATGTATATAATACATACATGGAGAGAGAGAGCTATTCGTTTCTATGATACTGTTCTGAAAAGTAGTTCTAGGCTGGGCACAGTGACTCATGCCTGTATTCCCAGCACTTTGGGAGGCTGAAGTAGGTAGATCACCTGAGTCCAGGAGTTCAAGACCAGCCCGGGCAATGCGGCAAAACATTGTCTCCAAAAAATACAAAAATTAGCAGGGCGTGGTGGTGCGCACCTGTAGTCCCAGCTTCTTGGGAGCCTGAGGCAGGAGAATCACTTGAACCCAGGAGGCAGAGATTGCAGTGAGCTGAGATTGCGCCACTGCATTCCAGCCTAGCAACAGAGTGCACTCCATCTCAAAAAAAAAAGGTCAGAGATACTCATTATTACTTGTTTTAAAGTACTAAACTCTGTAAAAATATCTTTGTGCAACAAAGGAAAAATAAACTCTTGGAAAGAAGAGAAGCAATGAAAGCTAAAATTAGGTTAATCAGTGTTTTCAACTTATTCGTGGAAAAAGGTTGGATGGCTAGCTGCAAGTCATGTAATGAAATAATTATAGAATCTATGTGATGGGTAGTATGGGTATTTCTATATATAGAAAAATGAGTTTCCATTTTTCTGTATATTTCAAAGTTTCATAATACTATATCCTTTTAATATTAAAAGCTCTACAGTTTTGCCTTTAACTTTATAAGCCTTAATCTTGTAATAACTAGATGTTTTTATTTTTCTTTCTAGGACTCTCAGCATATCAGTTCTGCAACCCAAAACCAAAGTAAGTAAATTTGAAACTGTTTATTGGCTCAGAGAACAAAGCATAGCTTTTACTGTTTTTTTTTTTAACATAAAAAACATTTGTAAAAAATCTCCCAGCAGAGATGAAGCCTTCCTATGTTGAAAGAATAGGATAGGAGAACAAATATAAAACTATAAAACTATTCTTTATGTGGAATTTAAAATTGTTGGATGGGCACACAGTGGCTCATGCCTATAATCCCGGCACTTTGGGAGGCCAAGGCAGGTGAATTGCCTAAGCCCAGGAGTTCAAGACCAGCCTGGGCCACATGGTGAAACCCTGTCTCTACAAAAAATACAAAAATTAGCCGGGCATGGAGGCTTGTGCCTATGGTCCCAGCTACTTGGGAGGCTGAGGTGGGAGGATCACTTGAGCCTAGGAGGTAGAGATTGCAGTGAGCCAAGATTCTGTCACTGCACTCCAGCCTGAGAGAGCAAACCCTGTCTCAAAAAAAAAAAAAAAAAAAAAAAAATTGTTGCAAAGAGTTAATAAAGATGTTTCAGTGATATACTAAACAAATTAAGGTGGTATTACTGACACATAGTAGCTGTATCAAATGTGACCGACAGAGCTAGGAATTGTATACAACAATAGATTGGAGTTTGTGATTCTTATATGGTAAAAAACAAAACTTAGAAATTTTTGTAAGGAATATAACATACAGTTTGTCTAGCCCCACTATATTTATTTGCCATGTAATTCTTTTTCAGTCCCTTTTCATGGATTGTAAATACTTGAGAACTTGGAGGGAAATAGAAGAACACTAACTGGATCCAGCCTTTCTCTTTAGTAGTAACCCCTCAGATCAATAAATTCTTTGTGTGCTATTTGCAAGGCTGAAGCCTTACAGACTAGGATAAGCCAGTTGTGGTGGTATGCACCTGTACTCCCAGCTGCTTGGGAGGCTGAGGCAGGAGGATTGCTTGAACTCAGGAGTTTGATATCACCTTGGGCAGTACAGTAAGACCCTGTCTCAAATAATTAAATAGGAAAGTAAATAAAATTGAGTAGAGTATTTATAATCACTTAGTTCATGAAAATATGGTGAGGGGTGCGAGGCATGGTGGCTCATGCCTGTAATCCCAGCACTTTGGGAGGCTATGAGTGGATCACTTGAGATCAGGAGTTCGAGACCAGTCTGACCAACATGGTAAAACCCTGTCTCTCCTGAAAATACAAAAATTAGCTGGATGTGGTGGTGCGTGCCTATAATCCCAGCTACATGGGATGCTGAGGCAGGAGAATGGCTTAAACCTGGGAGGCGGAGGTTGTAGTGAGCTGAGATTGTACCACTCCACTCCAGCCTGGGCAACAGAGCAAGACTCCATCTCAAAAAGAAATAAACAAACAAACAAAATAAAGGTAAGAATAATAAGACACTTACACAGGTGGTGATAACATGCAGCAGGATGTGGTAATTGCCAAAGTTATGAAATAATAGTTTTCAAATGATGGGGAAACCAAAAGTAGGGTATAGAGGTGTATATGCATGTTAGGAGAGGAGAGCTTAGATGATTTTTCCTTCAAATCTGCCCACCTCATTATTTTCCCTCAATTTTTTTTAATGTTGTTTGAATTGCAAGGATGTGAGGAGAGGGCAAAAGTATTAGAAAAGCAAGAAATAGAATATCCTTTCTCTACAACAGAGGTGAGGAAACTACAGCCTGAAGGTTAAATCTGCCCTGCCACTAGTTTCTCTAAATAAAATTTTATTGGGACATAGCTACCCAGTCATTTATTATTCTACAAAGTATAGCACAGAAAACCTAAAATACTTATTGTCTGGCCTCTGTAGGTAAAATTTGCTGTTCCCTGCTCTAGAGATAATGAGTAAGATCTTGCAAAGAAGTCATAACTAAATTTTCCCCCAAATGCAGAGAAACCTGACTCTTTTGCTACTACAGTATCGTATGAGTGGCCAGGTAAAATTCACGGAAATGGATGGCTGCTTGGGGAGATTGGAAAGTCTTTTTTTCTCAACGTCTTGGCAGCTGGCCCAGACCAGTGGAGTGTGCACAGGTCTGAAGGCAGAACGCTAGCTCAGCCGTGGATGGGGTTGCTGTGTACCTCTTGGCGCCACCCCGCCCCCACCTTCGGTCTTCTTGGGCTACTGGTCATGCGGTGGTATGTCTTCTGTGGGGTTGCTCATGGTTTGCTTTGTTGCTAACTCATGGTTTAGAAAGAACCTTTAGTCCATTAAACCATTTGATTTCCCGTTTTAGCAAAGTATAGTTGAAGATGAACAGACAAGCAATTTCTTGGCCAGGGATGGATCATCCTCTTGCCCTGGGATGGTTTATCCCCTTGCCCTGTGCAGTAGTGTGGGTCAGTTCCTTATTACTCTAATGAGAAATTGTACAACCACTGGTGGGCCTCCTGGAGGTCCTGGCTCACCAGCTGCATACCCCCAGATCTTTCACGCTGCTGTCACTTTCTTCTGCTATTCTGGGAGGCTTACTTATCTTTGTGAGAATGTGGTCTTTGTGGCCTGCAAAAGAGGAATCTAGTTTGTTGCATGTTGGATGAAGAGGATGATGGGGTATGGATGGATATAGCTTTCAGTGAAGAGAAGATGCACATTTCTTAAAGTATGCCCAGCAAGTCAACTCTGGTTTCTTCAACACTGATCTTACGGTACTGGTACATAGGTTTTAGAGTCCATGGGGAGGGAAAGTATGGGGATTTTACTTGGATGCCCTAATGTTTTATGTCCACAATTGCAAAACATAACCAGACCCTGTGGAATTTAGAACCCAGTCAAAATGATCATGTGGAGTCCCTGTGAAGGGTCAGAAGAGGGGCCTTTGCCCCTCTCATTTGGAGTCTTGGTCCTAGCTTTCTAGACCTAGGGGAGGCTATTTGAAAACATCATATGAGAGCTGCTGCCACCATGAGGGTAAAGTGACTAATTGCAAATATCCAAGGGTCTCCGCATGACATTTGTGGGAAATGTCATTCAACCCTGCCTAAAAGGTACCCATGTTTCTTTTTCACTTCCAATTCTGTTTCAGGTCCCTATTACCTCATGTCTAGACAAATGCAGCTGCCTCCACATGTAACATTTCCTGCTCCCTTCTAAGTTATGTTAGGTAGCACTACCAGAGTAATCCTTCTGAGGAATCACTGTGTCATGTTCCTGTTTAGATCATTGATGTGTCTTATTGCCCAGCAAATACAGTCATAATTTCTGCTTCCACCTGCTTCAGCGCTGTCCAGCACAGATTCTGCACCTCAGCCCTGCTCTTTCCAAACTCAGACCCTCTCTTCATGTTTGCTCCCACCTTCCTCTCTCTTGCCAGCATCACTCTGCCAGAATCTTGGCTGTCCTTTGTAACACAGTTCATTTTGTTCTTTCTTGAATTTGCCTTCTTTGGCATTAACAAGAGAGCAACCATACTGTGGATTCCCAGGGCAGTTAATTTATGTGATTGACCTGTGTACTTCATCTCACACTGCCTAGGATTACAGATAATTCATGGGCCCGTTTCATGTCCCTCAGTCAACTGTGTGCTCTTTGAGGACAGGGCCAAATGCCTTAAACATGTTGGTCTCTATGAGGCAGTCTATAAATAGCTGCTGAATGAATGAATTGCAGGTGGGGAGTTAAATAACGAAGGGACAGGTGGGAGGGAGAGCACCTAGGACTGGGCTGTCAAAAGGGAGTGATAACAAATCACTGATATCTGTGTCAAGTCACTTGGGGGCCAGGGCACTGGGAGTGTAGCCCTGGCAGACTCCTTCCATGTGGGTGTCCACCCTGTCGAGGACAGAGAGATCTTCTAACACGTAGGAAAATTCCTGGCATCATAGGTAGGGTATACTGCAAATATTGCTTTTCAAAGTGTTTTTGGCCTATTGAGAGTTTCTTGATTCTGAACAAGCCTTCTCTCTAGAAGTAACATATATGTCATCTTATAATGGTGAGATTGTACCAAGTGTGCAGTGTGTTTAGGTAAAAAGTGGGGAGGGACAAAAAAGAACATACAACTGGTGATCCTGTAAATATGTGTCATTTTGTTGCTCTGATAATGTTTCCCTTCCCCACAGAACAATATGATACATCTTCAAAAACCCACCCAAATTCTCAGCAAGGAACATCGTCGTAAGTAAAATGCTTTTTGTTTATTAAAAATTTGTAGTATGAAATTATAATGTCTCATATAATGTATGGCTTAGATATTTTTTTCCTGCTTTTATGTAATGACATTAATAAGATACTGCTGCATTGTAAAGGGAAGAGAGGGCCCACGTTAATTTTTGTTTGTTTGTTTTTTCTGAGACAGACTTTTTACTCTGTCACCCAGGGTAGAGTGCAGTAGCGCTGTCTCGGCTCACTGCAACCTCTGTCTCCCGGGTTCAAGCGATTCTCACGTGTCAGCCAGCTACTCAGAGTAGCTGGGACTATAGGTGCCTGTCACCATGCTCGACTAATTTTTGTATTTTTAGTAGAGGCAGTGGCTCATCACGTTGGCCAGGCTGGTCTCAGATTCCTGACCTCAAGTGATCCGCCTGCCTTGGCCTCCCAAAGTGTTGGGATTACAGGCGTGAGCCACCATGCTCGACCTAATATTTGGATTAAGTTTCCCTATTGAAGGCCTGTGTAGCATTGGAGAGTTTGCTAAAGGGTCTTCTTGAGGTGAAAAAAAGGTTTTTGAGCCATTATTTACACGTTAACTATGAAAATAGAAGGCCGTGGCTTTTAAAACGTCAGTCTTAAATAGCCTTAGCTGTTGGAAACAAGATTTGGGGGATGCACACAATTGAAGGTTTTCTGCCCTTTTTTGGCCTAATTTACTAATGAAGAGCTAATCTTATTGCCCAGCTATTCTTTATTAAGGCCAGTAAGTTCAAATATATTTTGGGTTTTTGGAACATTTTAGATTGCATATTAAAGATTTTTAAATTGGCATTTTTGACCCAATTTGTCATTTCTTGATGGTGTTTAACTGTTATTTATTTTCCTATGACAAGACATGGTCGTAGGGACTAAGTGAGGATGCTTTCCTTCATTATCTGATCTGTCACTATCTCTGTGTTGCTAGTCTCAGGATTTCAGGTGGCCCAGGAGTTTAAGCTCCAGCTTTTAAGAACCAAATACTGAGCTGAAGAGGTTATTCTGTCTTCTTGCCATGACTAAATGTGAAACTGGGTTAAGTGATTGTTTTCCAAGTGCCAATTCCTTGATGTGCTTTGTTTTCATTTCACCATAGCTAAATGAGGGAAAAAAGGAACAAGAAGATGAGGTGTTTTTTTGGTCTGAAAGATGGGTATTATGCCTGTGGTAAAAGACTATTTTATTTGTGGTACTGGTAGATGATGAGGTTTGTTTGGTTGTTGTTTTTAATGCCTTTTGCTGAGAAAGTAAATGGTACCTTTTGTCAGTTATTTGTTTTGTTTTGTTTTGAAACAGGGTCTTGCTCTGTCTCCCAGGCCGGAGTACAGTGGACTACAGGGCACTCCCAGTTTTTTGTTTTTTTGTTTGTTTGTGGTAGAGATTGGGCCTCCCTGTGTTGCCCAGGCTAGTCTCCAACTCCTGGGCTAAAGCAGCCCTCCAGCTTTAGCTTCCCAAAGTGCTGGGATGACAGGTATGAGCTTCCACACTTAGCTTCTTTTTTTTCCTTTTCTTTATTTTTGGAGACACGATTGCTGTGTTGCCGAGGATGGAGTGCAGTGGCTATTCACAAGCCCAAATAGCACACTGCAGCCTCAAACTTGTGGGCTCAAATAGTTCTCCTGCCTCAGCCTCCTGAGTAGCTAGGACTACAGGCACAGCCCACTGTGATGGCTCCCCTTCCCTTTTCTCTTTCAGCTTTTCTTTTGTTTCTTTTACACTTCTACTGAGTATGTTTTAACATATTTTTAAAGACAGGGTCTTGCTATGTTGTCCAGGCTTGTCTTAAACTGCTGAGCTCAAGTGATCCTCCAGCCACAGCATCCTGAATAGATGGATTACCAGCACACACACCACCATACTCCCGTTATCTCTCTGGAAATTTTACTGGCTGCTGATTTTAAGATTCTCAGGTCACTGATGTGGATTACATTTAAGGAAGGAGGAGGTTTATTAAACCAGTTGAGGGCTGGTAGGGAGTAGAATCTGCAGATCAAGGACCACAACTGTAAGAATTCTGTAGAAGCGCTGTAATCTCCCCAGGGTTTTACATGGGGTATTTCTTTGTGATGGTTGGTTGTCAAGCCCTGTAGACCATAAAAGACCTTGACCATTGTCTTTGGGGCAGCCAGGAAGGGGCATTAAAGCCTGGGCATCCCAATTGACTGTAAGCATAGAGGGGAGGAGCTCTCCCAGGAGTACAGTGGTTGGAGCAGTTGCACCAAAGTGGGGAAGTCACTGTGTCTGTGGACTGTGGGTAAAGGAAGAAAGGCAGCTGGGTCTGATCTACACCTGAGAGGCGGCCTCAGACTGAGCCGGCAGAAGTCACATCCTCTCACTCCAGTTTCTATCAGCTTTCAGAGACAGACCATTCCTGTGATGATTCTGTTCAGTGAAATGGGTGGGGTTTTGTTTGTTTGTTTGTTTGTTTTTTGTTTTTTTTTTTGAGACAGTGTCTTGCTCTGTCACCAGGCTGGAGTGCAGTGGCTTGATCTCGGCTCACTGCAACCTCCGCTTCCCGAGTTCAAGCAATTCTCTTGCCTTAGCCTCCTGAGTAGCTGGGATTACAGGCACACACCCCCATGCTCAACTAATTTTTGTATTTTTTTAGTAGAGACGGGGTTTCACTATGTTGGTTAGGCTGGTCTTGAACTGACCTCATGATCCGCCCACCTCAGCCCCCCAAAGTGTTGGGATTACGGGCGTGAGCCATGGTGCCCAGCCTGAAATGAGTGTCTTTCTTGATAGCAGTGTTAAACCACTCAAATCAGAGGTGCCTGAAGGTTGCTAACAACTATCTTGTGAAATGTAGTATTTGCTTTGTAATAACTATTCATTTAGTACATATAAAATTATCTAGGAAAGAATATTTGTGATGATCCTAATAGATTTACAGAAGGGGTGAAAGTATAGGACCTAGTGGAAGGCAGGAGAAGGAAGAGTAATACAGAAGAGAAATGATACTGAGGCTGAGTAGATAATGAGGGTTGTGTGGATTTAGTGATTATGTGGGGGATGGCCATGGTGATATTGATAAGTGCCAAAATGAAATGTACCCATGGGAAAAAGGAATGGCCTTTATGAACTCGCTTTTAATGGAGATTAGATGAAAGTGGTGTCCCAATTAATTTGCAAATTGCAATCATTGTTTCAGATTTTGTATGGCAAATCTCTGAGTACTTGCAGGTTAATTTGATCTATTGTCAGCGGTAGGGTTCTTTGACATGCAGTTAAGCTATTTGAGTGGCACATAGAGTGCTAGGGAGATATTCTAATGCATTTTGAATGCCAGAAAAAATTATTAATTACAGGGTCATTTATACTTTGGTTTAAAAAATCAATCTAGGTCTTAATGCTTTTTCTTTCAGAGTTATGAGGACTTGGGAATCCTTAGGCAAGTGGAATAGGACATATAAGAGGATAAAAGAGGGGCCCAGTAATAAAGGATAAGCTTGTGAGAAGGTCTATTAATGCAGATATGGGTAGAGGGTAGCAAGGTGGTAGAAGGATATAGGTGTGAAATTTAATGTAATGGTTTAGCATTTATTTCTCTCTCTAGTTTTAGCTGTAGTTATTTCTCAAATAATGAATTCCTTCTTTAAAGTTCTGTAGGTAACTGATTAGCTAGGATGTTAGTGCAATTTGCCACTAAGTTTAAGAGAGGGCGTATTTGTTTAAGGGTTCTTGGCTTTGGAATCCTCTTCCTTTCCAAGGCTTAGATCTGTGAAGTGCTGAGGACAAAGTACAAAGTATTTCCTTTTTTTATACAGTAATTGTGTCCTTCATGTAACTGTGGACAATTCTCTTTCTGTGCAGCAAGGTTTAGATTACTGGTGTCAGTGCATTTGAAGGCAGACAAAGTGTTAATATTTTAGAAGCTAAACAGCAATTTATTTGTTTATTCTAGCTGATTTGTTTCTTCCCCCACTCCAAATGCCAAGTCCTTACAAAAAGGTGCCTTCTATTATTTTTCTTTTTTGCCTCGAGAGATAGAAATTAGTCATTATAGCAATTTGAAATTTTTATTACTTATGTGGAAAGTTTCTTTTGAAATGAGGGAAATTTCTGGATGTGAAGGCTGAGGTGGGGATTATCCCTGGAGTTGGAAGAGGAGGACTGGTGCCAAGTTAATAAAGGCTGGGGTGAGTCTGGTACCTTTTCAAATGAGCCTGAGTTTTCAACTTTTACTCAAAACATTGTTGGATTTTAAATATCTTGGGAAAGAACTAAGGAAGACTCATTCTATCTATTTATTGTAGTATAAAATTATCACATCAGGACGTAAGTAGTGTCCGCTGAAATGTACTAGAATCAAGTCCGAAGACATGCTTTACTTGTAGCATATTTAACTCATAGTTAGTCTAAGGAAATTAAATTTTTCCTCTAGCGTTTAAATGTTAACTTACACAGTTTGAACCTGAATATTTCATTGGCAGGTCTAACTGAAAGTACAATTTGCTGATAAATAATATGGAAGTAGTAGAAATCTGCCCCATGTGTAAAGCTTAGAACTTGACATTGAAGTAATATCTGCATCCCTTATTCACAGTTCTTCACCTCCCCCAAAACAAGAACAAACATTTGTGCTGGTTATTTTTATATCTGTAGATCTGCATTAAACCTTCAGCATCGCAGAACATTTATTAATTAAAAAAAATTTTTTTCCCTAAGTGTTCATCTCACTTTTTCTTTCCCTTTTTTGAAACCATCCCATTCTGTCACCCAGGCTGGAGTGCAGTGGAGTGACCTCTGCTCACTGCAACCTCCACCTTCTGGGTTCAAGCAGTCCTCCTACCTTTCCCTCTTGAATAGTTGGGGCTACAGGCGTGCACCACCATACCTGGCTAATTTTTTTTTTTTTTTTTTTGAGATGGAGTGTCACTCTGTAGCCCAGTCTGAAGTGCGGTGGCATGACCTCAGCTCGCTGCAGCCTCCGCCTTCCAGGTCCTGGTTCAAGGAGTTCTTCTGCCGCAGCCTCCCGAGTAGCTGGGCTTACAGGCATGTGCCACCATGCCCAACTAATTTTTGTATTTTTAGTGGAGGCGGGGTTTCACCATTTTGCCCAGGCTTGTCTTGAACTCCTGGGCTCAGGCAGTCTGCCCACCTTGGCCTCCCAAAGTGTTTGGATTACAGGTGTGAGCCACCTTGCCGGACCCTGCATTCTGTGTGCTTGGTGCTGCTTTAGGTACTTGGAGAAACTGGTCAATAAGACAAAATCCTTGTCTTCCACATTTTGTAACAGAGTGTAGGTGGCACATAATACAGAATAAGGGATGTGACAGTGGCAGGATTGAGAAGAGTTATTTGGATAGTAGTTATACTTCAGGGAAAAGAGGGGTCCAGAGAGGTCACCAGAGAGGGTGACATTTGATAAGAGAAAAGCAGAGACTTATTTGCCACCTTGAAAGGAGCTTGACAGTTTATGCTGTAGGTTTTGAAAGCTTTTGGAAACCTTAGGGAGTAATTTTTTTTTTTTTTTTTTTAATGACCACTTTGAAAGAGCCCATTTGCATATATAAAACCTGGTTTTTGGGGAGCCCTTAAGGGTCCCTTTAAGTGTTGTTTAACACCATAAATGCTAACTTACTCCAATAAGTGACCCTAGGCTACTTTAAGCATAGATTGAAAGATTGAAGAAAATATATTTTAATTCACTAGGAATCTGTTAGACTTAAGGGTAGTTTGTATATTTCACCCTCTCTATGGGATGCTGGGCTGTTAAACCAACATGGTGTGGTCCACTTTCACAAGCATATTCACATTCCTGCCTCCTTTGTCCCCAGCAAAGGCCTGCAAGACCCTCCGTAACCTACCCCTACCCCTACCACTGCCCCTCCCCCATGCACAGGTCCACTTTCCATTCTAGCAGCCGTGGCCTCCCTGCTCTTTTTGGTGCCCGGATGACTCTCCTCACAAGACTTGCATTGTGCTCTCTCCCTCCTTTCAGCTCCGTCCCGGGGTCGCCTCTATCAGTAGTTTTCCCTAACTACTCTGTATAAAAGAGTGACTTCCAGCTATCCTTTCTCTTTTATCCGTTTCCTTCCATAGGCTTGTTACCCACTGAGAAATGGTGTATTTTATTTGTCTCCCTCCTCTAGACTAGCGGGGATATTTTTCGGCTCAGAGTTGTAGCCACAGGGTCTAGAGTGGTGCCTGCACATAGTAAGTGCTCAGAATAAATGCAGAAGGAGCCATTACATGATAAAATTGATTAAATACTGTACACAATGTTTAATACGATTTTAGATTTTGTTTTTAGTTGAAAGTACATCATTCTCGTACCTTATTTGTCATACTTAATGATTTAACGTCAAATTTTCCCTCATTTATACTCTTGTAATTTTTTTCATTTCCTTATCTGACGTCAGATAATCTTCACTTCATCCACGGAGTTTAAGTAATCTTTTATAACTCCAGCGACCATTTTTATCATATCAGCCATTAACCCTTTTCACTAGAGTTAATCATGTAGAGTCAGTTTCCCCTCTGTCTTGTTATCCCATAATTCCTGTAGAAAGTTTCTCCATGAACTTGAATTCTGCCTTTTAACTATTGTCACCATTTGGAGAGTTCCCATTAAATGTTATGTCACAACTGCTGGAGATCTGCCTTTTCACTTTTTCGTCTATTCTTTGTTTAGCCTGCTCTGTAATTTGTAACCTTCCGTTGACCCTTAGAATGTATGGGCAGTCCTTATTTCTACGTGTATCAAGAAAGGAATCAGAGTCTGTTTGCTTTGAAAATGCTGGGATTCTGGGGCCAGTCATGGTGGCTCACACCTATAATCCCAACACTTTGGGAAGCTGAGATGAGAGGACTGCTTGAGCCTTGAAAGTAAATGAATTCAGACTGTGCATCCAGTAAGACCTTGCTTCCACAAAAAATTTCTTGAAAAAATTGCTGAACGTTGTGGCACAAACCTATAGTCCCAGCTACTCAGGGGCCTTAAGTGGGAGGGTCACTTGAACCTAAATGGCACAGAGGTTGCAGTGAGCCATAATGGTGCCACTGCATTCCAGCATGGGCGACAGAGTGAGACCTTGTCTCAGATTGAAAAAAAAATAAAAAAGATTCTGGATGTGCTCTGGAGCCCAGCCTCTGTCTCCTGCCTTATGCCCCATTGCCCATCCTATCTCTGGATCAGTTTTACATTTGTGAGACTCTAAGTTTACACATTCCCACATACTTGTTAATGGTTCTTGAAAAGTGTTACTTTTATTATTTTTAGCACACCTGATACCATGGTTGTGACTTATTAATTTTAAATAACTACTGTGATCTTGACTTCACTTGCTCTTTCTCAAAATGATCATAAGAAATATTAAGCTAAGAAATAAGGTTATGTAAATACTTTCTGGGTCTGAACTGAGATGTTGCAAATATTGGCAGTGAAAGCTTTGGGCAAGCCCAGTCCTAAGAAATGGAAAAGAAATGGCAACTTGTCTTTATGTCTTCACGCTGTAACAGCTGGGCTGACTCACGCAGTGTGCCTGCCAGGACCTGTATGTGGCTCTTTAAGCTTTGCTAGAACAGCTGCCTGAAAAATGCATTTGTACAAAGGGTTTTGAGAATTGTTTGTTACCTGTAAGCAAAAAGTTTACCTAACCAAATGTAAAATGTGACGAAACCTATATGTAGTTTAAAGAGTTGCTTTAATTTGTCTTCTTTTGAACAGTATAAAAGTAAGTAATATGGTTCCATATGTTTTGAAATAACTGCCTTGCCTTGGAGTTTGAAAATGAAATTAGTTATTTGACCAGTTAAAGTATGTAAGATTTAAAGTTAATTTACTTTCATAAGGGAAACATAGTATATTGAATTTATTCTAATAGAAAAGTAGTTTTATTTTAAATCAGGGTCTTTCTCTTGGTGGGTTCTGGAACTTAGATTTAATTCCATCAGTTAGGTTTTCTAACCATTGTGTCAAATATTGGCCAGAACAAGGGGATCTTGTATCAGATGGGATAGATTGCATCCTAGCTCCAGCGTGCGGCAGCTTCATGATCTTGGGCATGTCGGGTGGCCGTTTTTCTCATCCTCAGAATATGAAGGGATGGTCAAAGCCACCACACAGGATTGTAATGATAGGTAGCATCTGTTCTGATCACATAGTGAGCACACCTGCATGGTACTGTTACTTATTCAACAGAGGGGTCTTATTCATTCAGCCTGCTTTTTTTTTTTTTTTTTTTTTTAATATCTACCAGTGTCTAGACAGAATATAAAGGTGAAAATGACTTGATCCTAATTCAAAAAAGCTTATACAGGTGAGAAAGAAGAAGCACATCCATTGAGCTCTCTGTTCTCTTGACCTAGGCTTTATTGCTATGACTGAGACTGGGTCTAAGAGATTTGGATTCTCTTGTGGGGACAGAGGTGCTCACCCAGGTGTGCTGTAGTCCATTTCCTCCTCCACATTCGAGGACTGGTTCTGCACATATAGTGTATGCTTGGCTGCAAATATAGTTTGTGGGACAGGCAGAGGACATTAGCCTCTTAGATTTAAAGGAAATTTAAATTCGTTTAAAATTTGTCTTTACGCCTAAAAATCCTTCACCTGTCATCAAGCAAGCTCTTTTTTCAGCTACATAGATTTACTGTTTTTAAAAAAAATCATAATGGCATTCATGATTAATATTCTATATTAACATAACTTAGTTATGACTTGTAACTTTTTAAAAAGGTAGATGTCATACATTTTTTTTACATAAAAACTTTAGAAAAAATGTTTCTCTTGCTGCAATTTTTTCCGCCAATAATAGCATGCTAGTTTATGTTGAGATACCCACCTCTGGTGATACAGTAAATCATGCTTTCTGGAATATTCTGTGCTTACTCTTCGCTGTGCCTGCAGACACTAACGATACACATGTCTGCTGATTCTCATGTGAGATCATTTATTCTTTATCAAATAAATTATACTCACAAATTTTTATTAAGTAAAATACTTCATGTATAAATCTCAGTGCATCCCAAATGAGGGAGGAGAGGTTTTGTTTAACCATACTGGTTTATGATTTCTGGAGATAACTTTTGCAATCTTCCTTCAGAGATCACAGTCCTACTCTTTAGGTTTAGAATAGTTTTTTTACCCGCAGGCTCATTTTGTTATAGTCTACATAATTGTCTGAAGGGAAAATTTTTAGAATCTGTGATGACATATTCATGGTATCTGTTTATCTTGAATTCATGGTACCTATTCATCTTGAAGAGGGAGTAGAGCCAAAAGTCAGAACTTTCTTTAACTTTCTGATGTACTTTAGGAGAGCACATTCATAGAAGTTAGATGTTCGGTAGTTAGAAGAAAAAGTTACAGAATTTTTAATCCTGTGCTCAAAACAGGAAGTGTGGTTGGATTACATGATCATTGATGTTACAGGAGTTAAGGCAAATCAGCTTTATTCAAAACAAACCTAGTAACTAAGAAAGAGGTTCCTTTTTTGTTTTGTTGTGGTTGGTGGCTAATATTGAATACACCTTGCCAGATTTTTTTTTCTGGTTGTCTTATACTTTACATTTATTCTAAAGACATGTCTTTTATCTTTTGCTTTTGTGTATCCTAGCCAAGCCACCATTTAGCAATAAGCCTGTTGAGTGACTTTTTCTTATATTCCATTATGTTGCTAACTGCCAAGTTCTGTGACTGAAAGCTATATTTTCTAGCCTTGAAAAAAATATGAATTGAGCCGTACACAGCGGCTCACGCCTATAATCCCAGCAGTTTGGGAAGCTGAGGTGGACAGACAGCGCAGGAGCCCTAGATAAGCCTGGACAGCATAGTAAGACCTCATCTCTACAAAAACACAAAAATTAGCTGGGTGTGGTGGCATGCACCTGTAGTCCCAACTATTCAGGAGGCTGAGGCAGGCGGGTTGCTTGAGCCCAGGAGGTAGATGTTGCAGTGAGCCAAGAGGCTGCAGTGAGCCAAGATCACACCTGGGTAACAGAGTGAGACACCCTGTCTCAAAAAGAAATAAAAATACGAATTTAGCTTCTGTTAGATAAATATTGAGCAAGCTCTACATTTAAAAGCTGCTAACAGTTTTCATTTTATTTAGAAACTTATCCCAGTATGTTTTTAGTACATTTATGAAAGTTGTTTCTTGGCAGAATTACCACCTCATGTAGGCGGTCATTTACGAAAGAGCCAAGTTTTATTCATTTTCATTAGAAAATATAGTGGTTTTTACCAGGATTTCCAAAGTAACTATGGCCCATTTTTCAGTGGTAGATCGTGGCTTTGCAGTAAAAATCGTTAGATTTTTGAATAGGTATTTTTGGAAATACTAAAGGATTTTAATCTCTAATAATTAGCTTTTTGGAGCATTGGTAACACTCCAGCAGATTATTTTTCTCTTTTCAGTTTTACTTACAACATTTGCTCAAATAGCCATGCTCATAAAATTTGGGGGAAAGGGGTGAGAAGAAGCAATTACTGAATCATTCCTGTGATATTTGGGCATATCCATGGAATAAGATCAAACATGGGTGGGGGGGAGTTCTTAAAATTTGACAACACATGTATAGATTGGAAAATATTTGCTTTTTACTATTTAGGTTCACCATAAGCCAGAATGCCTACAGATAAGTTAGAGGAAATGAACTGATTTTTTTCCCCACTGAAACAATAGCAATAAGGTTAAACATAATTTGTAGACAATCTCATTTGTATTACCGTTCTTCTCATTGGTCAGTGTTTACATAGGCAAAAGAGAATAATTCATTACCTGTCAAAAATAGAACTCACTATTAATAATGTCCTTTGGACAGAAACGTAAAGTAACTGCATTGTTGGGTGATAGTTGCCTTAATAGCATCAAGCGTCTACTGTGTGTTTAATTCTAATGTTGCACTTTTTATGAGCCTGGCACTGTTCTGAGCGCTTTACAAATATTCATCCAGCTTTAATTCATTTATTGGCTAATTATTCTAGTTCAGTTAGAGCTTATGGAAGAAAGTAATTGAGTGTATTATGTATCTCTCCCACCCACCCCCGCCATTTGTTCTGTTTTCGTGAACCCTGACCTCACTGATTGGGAGCTGGGGACTTTAGTCTCAGGGCTTGCAATGAATCTTTGTCATGTGGTAGTTCTGCTTCAGTGTTTGTAACATGTGAAAGAATCGGTTTGGAGATGGTAAGAGGTTTGCATTTAACTTGTTTCTGTGTTATAATTGTATAATTATGATTGTATGTTGTACATCGTAATCGTATAATTGTAAAATTTACATTTCTAGGAAAATACAGCATTTAATAAATAAAGAGAACTGACACATATCCTGTCTCTTTTTTGTTTAATTAGGCATATTTTCTATTTATATGCTAGAAAAGTTGTTAGAAATCATTTCACATTCTTTCTTCTCTGTGTCCCTGCCCATTCCAGCATGCTCGAAGACGACCTTCAGCTCAGTGACAGTGAGGACAGTGACAGTGAACAAGTAAGTGCTGTGCACCCTGTAGTACCAGGAGTCCTTTAAAATCCATCTAACATATCTGAGCTGCTTGTTCTAACCTGTTTTTTGTTCTTTTCCTGGTCCTTCTTCCCCTTATTGTGAATGCCTAGACCCCAGAGAAGCCTCCCTCCTCATCTGCACCTCCAAGGTACCGTGTGGATTTCTCCCCATCTGTACAGAATGTTTGCAATTTTTTACCAAATGGGAAAAATAAAGCTTTATTTAGTACTTTCACAGTTTTTTCATGGGAAGGAGCCGAAGGATCACAGTAAAAGGAAAGTACCTGTTTAATATTTTGGAAGCTTAAATCAGCCATAGGGAGGTTGTTAACCCTATAAAAGCAAGATCGCGACACTCATCTACATTGTCAGCCTAGATGTGAAAGATTTTTAAGCATTTACAGGCATGCTAGCTCATGCCTGTATTTCCAACACTTTGGGAAGCCCAGGTGGGTGGATCACTTAAGGACAGGAGTTCAAGACCAACCTGGTCAACATGGTGAAACCCTGTCTCTACTAAAAATACAAAAATGAGCTGGGTGTGGTAGTGCATGCCTGTAGTCCCAGCTACTTGGGAGGCTGAGGCAGGAGAATCGCTTGAAGCCGGGAGATGGAGGTTGCAAGTGAGCCGAGATCATGCCATTGCACTCCAGCCTAGGTGACAAAGTAACACTCCATCTCAAAAAAAAAAAAAAAAAAAAAAAAAAGGAGTTTACACACAAGCTTAAAATACAATTTATCATCAGTATTAGGTAATCAGTATTTGAAAAGTTAAACTGATGAGCCCAGTGTTTTAATGGAGGTAATAGATTTGCTGTTTTCAATAAAGCTCGCTTATTTCCAGAACTTCTTTTCCACTATGCCTATTTTCTTAGTTATATGAATTTTCATATTGTTTCAGCTGCTTTTCAGAATGATCAGCAGTGCATTTTAGTGTGATGGGAAATGGAACAAGCCAGCCATACTTTAGGAAATGTGATGATTTAATTTTTTGAAAATATGAACTATTTGAACTACTTTTATAATATTTTCCTCTGGTAATATGCCAAATACCTGCCTTTCATGGACAAAGTTACATTGTTTTACTCCCTTGAGCTGTGCTCATCCACTCAGAGACGAGCTCAGCAATAAAATCTTGTCCATTATGCAGGGGATGTTACTGTGAATGTAGAGGAAGCCCATGTAATTATGTGCACTCTTAGAGATTCATAAAGTTTGCTTGTTTAATTATATCTTATTTTGTTCAGTAATTTCTGGTGGGTTATGATGCCTCTTAAACATGACAAGGTAGCCTAACTTCTAAAAGTGAAGGGAAAGGAAACAGAAAAGACCAAGTGGCAGCACACATTCGAGGCAGGAGTAACATTGAGAGCGCGGCCCCTTTTGCTCATAACTGGGTTACGCTCTTTAGCTGCTGGTACAGACAGGGCTACAAACTGGGTATAGCATTTCTGCGAGCAAATTACATAGCAGTATCATGTGTGTTTTAAAATTACCTCAACTAGTGATTTTGTTATTGTTTAATAATTGTATTCTAATATGTGTTATTTACTAATTTATTTTGAAAATATTTTAGATAGATTTGGACTCTGTCCACATTATAGTTAATGACTTATTGCTTTAACTAGTATCATCTAGGGTGAGACTTTAAGATTATATATGCTTCGAAATTCTTTATGTGTCTAGCAGTGTGATCAATGTGTTTTCTCACTCACTTAGATTTATTGCCCCAATCTTAAAATTTGGAGTAGGTAATCTCTACTTTGGCTGATATTTGGGGATGACCTCTAAGCCACTTATAAAGAATGGTCCGTTTTGTAGTTCCACTAGGAAGTGTGAAAGGGTTACTTGGTTACTTTTGAGTTCACCTTGCAAAGGAACACCATTTACATTTAATGATCTCTGGCTGCCACCCAGTTCTTGTGTAGAAAATATAGGGAGATTTTAATCACTGGCTTTTCTTTTAGAAATTAATTTTATTTGGTTATGTGTAGCAGAGACCAGCAAAGTTAAAGGATCAGATCGTAAATTTTTAGGCTTTGTGGGCCATATATGTCTCTATTGCAGCTGTTCAAATTTGCCATTGCAGTGTAAACGCAGACACAGTACATTAAAAAAAAGGGCATGAGTGTGTTCTAATAAGAAATTATTTAGAAAAAAGCAGGCAGGCAGCCTAGGCTATGGTTTACCAAGCCTTCATATGAAGCACCCAGCATCTAACTTAAATTTTGGATCACTTGAAATACTCTTCAGGAGTAAAATTTCACAGGCTTCTCTTTCATTCATTTGTCTGGTAAACTGTTTTCAGAGGTTTTTGCTGTTCTATTAAACTACTTTGGGCCTCTCTCAACTGGATGATGTGATAGTTTAGCAGTAAAACTAATATAGAGGCCCTTCCTTTCAAGTAGCAGAAAAATGGGCAAGGGAGAAAGAGAGAAGTCCATCTTGCATGGTGCCTTCTAATTTTATCTTTTGGTTGCTTTGCAGTGTTCCACAGTCCCTTCCAGAACCAGTGGCATCAGCACATTCCAGCAGTGCAGAGTCAGAAAGCACCAGTGACTCAGACAGCTCCTCAGATTCGGAGAGCGAGAGCAGTTCAAGTGACAGCGAAGAAAATGAGCCCCTAGAAACCCCGGCTCCGGAGGTACCGTGTCCCCCTCGAGATGGCCGCCTCAGATGGCAGCATTCTGTCCTTTGAAGCTAGAGTCTTGTGTTGTGAGTCAGGACTGACCATGAGACTGAGTCGTGCTGTCCCATGGGGCAATGCTTTCCTGCTCCTACGCTGTATAGAGCCATCTGTTTCTATTTGTTTGTTTCTTACCAAATATTTAATAAAGGAGAGTTAGGGAGAGAGGTCTTTTCTCCCCTGTTCAAAATAATAGGTCCTTCTCTGTCATTGCTAGTGTTGTTTTGAAGATCAACTCATTAAGAGTGTTTGCACACCATTTTCTTTTCCCTTAAAAAGAAAACTTGGTTTCTGTAGGCTGCTGTTTTAATATTAATGAGAATTCTTTTTGAAATTTCAGAAATGCATGAATTAAGGAAAGCAAAAGGAGACCACCCGATTTAGCAAAGGGCAGGAATGTGAACTAGAAATAAGTCATCAGGAGTTCTATTTTCGAATCACCAAAAGCCATGCATTAAATTGATGGCAAAGTGATTTTGCCAGGGTTCTGTTTTTTGCTCCCTTCTGCCCCATGTAAAACAGGGATAGTGGTGTTTGCTTGTCACCACTGAAAATCTTAAACACTAAATATATCTAGAGGGTTTATGCTATTTACTGGCTTGTTGGGCACAAGAAATTGTTAGTAACATCTAACAGGGTTGCCAAATACCCTCAAAATTTAGGTAGCAGTGTAAAAATTATGCCCAGGAAAGAAATTAATGAAAAGGGAAGGCATTCTTTTCTTTTTGGTGAATGAGACCAGCCTATATCAAGAAAATTATTCCAGATATTTAATATGGGAATGCCAGGAAATGAAGCTTTCTAATTAGGAAAGCATTAAAAAGCTTTCTGTATTTGTCTCTGTTTAGAAAGCAAAGCAGGTCCAATTGGGCATTAACTGAATACATCTGGAGCTGATGTAGGGAGACTTCAGGGTCTTGTCTGAGGGCGAGGGAGGCTGAGAAAATAACTGGCTGTCATTTTCTGTTAGCTGTGAATCTGTGTCTGGCACAGAAAATAAGAGCTTGGTATGTTTTGGAGTGAACAGACATGCATCAGAATTAACTGCACTTGAAATGCCTTTCAGATTTTAGAAACTACATTGTGTTTCTGAGGCTCTTTGTTTCCTTATATGATACTAATGGCTATTGAAATAGTTTTTCTATGCCTCAGGGAAAAGGATACTGACTCTGCTGTGCAGATAAATTGTTCACTGTTAATGCTTGTAAGATCTTTGCTTTATGTTTCACCTTATTCCATAAGAAAAATCTTCATGCTAGTTAGATTACTGATGTAGAAAAGATAATTAAGCAACATTTAATTCAAATAAAATGGAAATGGTACGGATTTGGCTGAATAATTGAAACCTGAAAGAAAATCTCATGTTTGTGGTAATGAGACATAGATATATTTTATTGCTCGAGAAGTTACTAGAATAGAATGAAACCTCTTAGGTGTAAAATAAATGGTCCTATCCTGCCTTATCTTTTAAAAATACCTTACTAAAAAGGCTAGTGTTTCCAGGCTTGGGAACAGTATGTGTTATATATACTGAGGCTCATCCTGCTGGGAATATTTTATCTTTGTTTAGATTTTAAATTTTTCCTGTTTAACTGTATCTCTTTTCTTTTACAGTAAATACCTGCATTATTATAAATCTCTGGTGTTATTTTGATGTAACACAAATTCCATAATTAGCTGTACATACAGATGTTAATGAGAATTCTTTTTCTTTAATATTCCATCATCAGCTGTAGATAATTTCATGCACCCACTGTAGATACAGCTGATTATGGAATTTTCACTCTTAACTTTCTCACTCTTTATGTCTTCTTTTAATTTTTTTGGGTACATAGTAGGTGTAGGTATAGATGTTTATGGGTACATGAGATATTTTGAAGCTCTACACTTAATTCAGAATCATAATTCATTCTGAAATACCCTAACTTTTGCCAGTTTATTAAAACATCTAATAAAAAATTATATGCCTTTTTAAAATTATTTCTAATTTGCAGTATTTGAGTTGCACCAGCACTGGGTGGACAGATTGGGGGTGGGGTGCGGAGAGGCAGAGGAAGGAATGAAAGTTCAAACTTTGATCCTCTAAACAAAGATAAAATATTCCCAGGATATTTGATAGTCTAAAACCTTGGGACTTTTATCCACTTAAACTTTATTTTAAAAAATGTTTTATTTTCATTTTTATTTATTTATTTTTATTGAGACACAGTCTCATTCTGTCACCCAGGCTGGAGTGCAGTGGTATGATGTCAGCTCAATGCAACCTCTGCCTCCTGGGTTCAAGCGATTCTCCTGCCTCAACCTCCTGAGTAGCTGGGACTACAGGCATGTGCCACCATGCCCAGCTAATTTTTATATTTTTAGTAGAGATGGGGTTTCACCATGTTGGCCAGGCTGGTCTCGAGCTCCTGACCTCAAGTGATCCACCCACCTCGGCCTCCCGGACTCCCAAAGTGCTGGGATTACAGGCATGAACCACCACGCCCAGCCTAAAAATATTTCTAATCAATTGCTTATGAAAACATTTTTCCCATCTCAGCACCTAATAATACCTCAAAGGAACTGTATTCGTTTCACGACTTAATATTGGACGTATAGGATTGCCCCTACCTGTACCCCCTTGCCTGGCTCAACTACTCAATTTTACCCTCAAATTGGAACATGGGCATTCCTTCTGAACATTTTTAGGACTGTAGTAGAAGAAAATACTTTATTTCTGTAACCAGGACATTCCTTCAGGGACTATTAAATGTATCTCAGTACTGTCCTGTTTTCAGGGTTGGGGGAAAACTGGATGTTATTTATACCAGGAATGACTTCCCTTTTGGGTTTACACATAAATAGTCTTCTATTTATTAAGAAAGAGCATGTCAGGGATTGGAGTGCAGTTGTAAACATAGCCAGTGGGTGAGCTATGTCCATACCTTTCCTGAGGAAGGGTGTGAAGGCTTCTTCCCTGACGTGATTGACAAGTGATGTATCTCACTACCTTGTCCCATCAGTTAACTGCTTATGTAACCACACCCTGAAGTCTCTGCAGGAAATCATGTTTGACAAGTGGGTATTGTGTGCTAATCTTTTCTCTACCCTTAACAACCATTCTGCCTTCTTAGAATACCGAATACAGATTTAGATTACATGTGACAAAATGCCTGGCACATAATAGTAGTTTCCTCTTCCCTCCCTCTCTACCCTTACATTCAGATGACGGCATGGATATACAGTTGACACAGGGGAAGGAAGACAATGTTATCATAAGCAGCAGTATGGGGTAAACAGAAAAGAAAAGGAATTATGCAGTCATCTTTCTGTGCACAGAATGTTCCTGGTTTTTTAAGTTTCTTAAAGTCACACGAAACCCAAACTATCTACCTGATCGTTTTATTACCCAACCTTTTCCTGACCAAAAAACCTTTATGTCATAGCCACATATTTTGCATCATTAGATTTTCATGTTTTTGTGGGGTTAAAGTATTTGGGATGTTCCAGTGAGGAAAATTATCAGCAGTCTTTCTTCCCCTTAACACTTTTCCACCTACCGGAGTGGTCTCCTTATCTATAATCTAATCAAATAAATCTGAAGTGGGATGTCTTTCAATTAATTCTCTGATATATTATGTATATGACTTATTCTTACAAACCATCTCTCAGAGTGGATCTTTAGTGTTTTTCATAAGGTCAGTGATGTACTGTCTTTAAAATAAATGTAACAGCTATCACTGTTAGACACTAATATTTTTCTGTATGATATGAAATTCATGGGTATAGTAATCTACCTAGAGGAATACTCAAATATCTCATGCACCCACTATGTGCAAGATACAGTAGTGGAACTTGGAGGCACAAGAGTCTCTGTCATTCTTTTTTTTGTTTTTTCCTCTTTTTTTAAGATGGGGTTTCACCCTGTTGGTCAGGCTGGTCTTGAACTCCCGACCTCAGGTGATCCGCCCACCTTGGCCTCCAAAGTGCTTGGATTACAGGCATGAGCCACCATGCCCGGCCCTCTGTCATTCTTTTAATAAGGCCTAATAGCTGAGTTGGAGAGACGTGGTGGAATGCAGCAGCAGTTAATTCAGCAACAAAGGTTGAACTAACAGTTAAGATAACAAGCCAGGAACCTCTGGGTTTTTTGTTGTTGTTTGTTTGTTTGAGACAGAGTCTTGCTCTGTTGCCAGACACCAGACTGGAGTGCAGTGGTGCGATACCGGCTCACTGCAACCTTCGCCTCCCAGGTTCGAGCAGTTCTCCTGCCTCAGCCTCCTGAATAGCTGGGACTGCAGGCACATGCCACGATTCCCAGCTAATTTCTGTATTTTAGTAGAGACGGGGTTTCACTGTGTTGGCTGGGCTGGTCTCAATCTCTTGACCTCGTGATCCGCCTGCCTCAGCCTCTTAAAGTGGTGGGATTGCAGGTGTGAGCCACCGCACCCAGCCCAATGTTTGACTTTTAAAGAGTTCACGTGGGACTAGTGCTTGGTTAATGTGACCCAGTTGACTTTTTATCCAGGTGTAAAAATTGCAAATCAGTATTTACTGCATGTGATATGATAACTTGGTCAACGTATAGATGTTTACTGCATAATGCTTTTAAATAAGTGAGAGAAATGGGCCTGTTACTCTAGTGCTTTGGCAGACTGAGGCAGGAGAATCACTTGAGGCCAGGAGTTTGAGGCTGCTGCGAGCAGTGATCGTGCCACTGCACTCCAGCCTGGGCAACAGAGTAAGACCCTGTCACACGTAAAAAAGAGAGATGATCTCATCTTGAATAAAAGTCATCTTCATTTGAAAAGTATGTCTGAAAAAGGATAAAGTGTGACCCCACAAAACTTAGTTTATTCATTAACTGCCTTCTGCAAATATTTGATAAAATGATTTTTTACTCATTTCCTGTTATTCCTTAATAGAGTAGTTTACAAACCAAAATGTGCCAATTCTGTTTAAATTATGCTATAATTACCAGAGAATATATTACAAAGATTTCTCAGCAGTTAGCAGTGGCCTGTTAGTTAATATTTGCTATTGCCAAATTTCTAAATCCCACAAAAAAGTGAAGGTTGCTTTAAGAGTTATTACAGAGCTTGACTTCTAATCTGAGGAGGAGGATGGCATCTAAATTCTTAGGTTTGGAGTGACAGTCCTGTATAATTGGATGACAAGCCCAAAAGAATAATTTGTCATCATCGGTCAGTTAACACTTTCTTTTCTTTCCTGATTTTTAGCCTGAGCCTCCAGCAACAAACAAATGGCAGCTGGACAACTGGCTGACCAAAGTCAGCCAACCCGCCGCGCCACCAGAGGGCCCCGGGAACACAGAGCCCCCTCAGCGGCACCCAGAGAGTAAGGGCAGCAGTGAGGGTGCTGCAAGTCAGGAGCGTTCTGAATCCAAAGATCCTCCCCCGAAAAGCTCCAGCAAAGCCCCCCGGGCCCCTTCCGAAGTCCCCCACCCTGGAAAGAGGAGCTGTCAGAAATCCCCGGCACAGCAAGAGCCCCCGCAGAGGCAAACCGTTGGAACCAAACAACCCAAAAAACCTGTCAAGGCCTCTGCCCGGGCGGATTCGCGGGCCAGCCTGCAGGTGGAAAGGGAGCCAGGACTTCTTCCCTATGGCTCCAGAGACCAGACTTCCAAAGACAAGCCCAAGGTGAAGACGAAAGGACGGCCACGGGCCGCAGCAACCAGAGAGCCCAAGCCAGCAGTGCCCCCGTCCAGTGAGAAGAAGAAGCACAAGAGCTCCCTCCCCGCCCCCTCTAAGGCGCCCTCAGGCCCAGAACTCACGAAGGACAATGTGGAGGACAGGAGCCCTGAGCATTTTGCTCTTGTTCCCCTGACTCAGAGCCAGGGCCCGTCTCACAGTGGTGGAGGCAGCAGGACTAATGGCTGCCGCCAAGCCGTGGTAGTCCAGGAGGACAGCCGCAAAGACAGACTCCCATTGCCTTTGAGAGACACCAAGCTGCTCTCACCGCTCAGGGACACTCCTCTCCCCCAAAGCTTGATGGTGAAGATCACCCTAGACCTGCTCTCTCGGATACCCCAACCTCCTGGGAAGGGGAGCCGCCAGAGGAAAGCGGAAGATAAACAGCCACCCACCGGGAAGAAGCATAGTTCTGAGAAGAGGAGCTCAGATAGCTCAAGCAAGTTGGCCAAAAAGAGAAAGGTGAGTATGGGGAGACGGCCCTGACCCAGTGTGGGCCATCCCTGCTGTTGGCTTGGTGGTTGATCGGCCCTTGATTTAAGCCCAGTTGAGTTGTCTCACAGGTCTTTGCTTTGATTCGTTGTAGCCTTTGCGCCTTCTACCAGTGTGACCTGTCTGGACTTTGCTTCTCATTCTGCAGATGGGCATTAGCATGTGTTGTGTCCCTTTATTGGTCTTTCTAATTTGAAAAAAGATGAGGCAGTCATTAAAAATGATAGGTGCTATTGCCGGGCACGGTGGCTCACGCCTGTAATCCCAGTACTTTGGGAGGCCGAGGCGGTTGGATAACGAGGTCAAGAGATTGAGACCATCCTGGTCAACATGGTGAAACCCTGTCTCTACTAAAAATACAAAAAAAATCAGCTGGGCATGGTGGTGCATGCCTGTAATCCCAGCTACTCAGGAGGCTGAGGCAGGAGAATTGCC
>NW_022436985.1:10484400-10721659 GCF_009761245.1 Sapajus apella | reverse complement strand
TGCCTGTAATCCCAGCTACTCAGGAGGCTGAGGCAGGAGAATTGCCTGAACCCAGGAGGCGGAGGTTGCGGTGAGCCAAGATCGCACCATTGCACTCCAGCCTGGGTAACAAGAGTGAAACTCCGTCTCAAAAAAAAAAAAAAATGATAGGTGCTTTTAGGATAACATAGCATGTAGGACCAGCCCTCCCCCCTTTTTTAAGACAGGGTCTTGCTCTGTCGCCTAGACTGGAGTGCAGTGGTGCGATCTTGACTCACTGTAGCCTGTACCTCTGGGGTGAAGCGAGTCTCCTACCTCAGCCTCCTGAGTAGCTGGGACCACAGGTGTGCCACCACACCCAATTAATTTTGGTATTTTTTTGTAGAGGTGGGGTTTTACCATGTTGGCCAGGCTGTTCTTGAACTCCTGAGCTCATGTGATCCACATGCCTCTGCCTCCCAAAGTTATGGGATTATAGGCGTGAGATACCATGCCCAGCCTCATTTTTGTTTATTCTTAAAACTGGCATTTACCACCTGGCCCATTAGCTTTTGCTTTAGAAGTGAAGATCTTATATTAATTGGAATGTTAATTCATATTCTGAATTATTGAAAGAACTGCTCTGTACAAATTTTACTCTCACAGTAGGATCTTTTATGCTAATATCACTTCCATATTTTAACACATGACCATACAAGACCTCATTACACTAATATATGGTTAGTATCTCATTGAGTAATAGAGGCTGATAATGGCACATTGCAAAGTATTGACCATGTCATTTTTTATTACAGTTTTGTAAGATTCTTTTGGATACAGAATGAACATAGTAAAAGAAAGTTGCTACATTATTTAAGATTGTCTGTTACTTGAACATGCCGCTATTTTAGACGTCTCTTTCCTTTTATTTTGAATCATTGAGCTCTTGTTCTATTTGTTGCTTTTTCAAGATGATGAAAGATTAGTATTTCCCTAGTAGCATTCCCAAGCCAACTTGCCCACGAATCAGAGACAAAGTCACAAGAAGGGCCAACTCTCTCCTGCTGAGAAGGAATAAAAATTTTAACACTCTTGTAAGTACATGAAAAACTTCTTACTCAGCTGTGGAAGTTGAGCTAAGAGTAACAAAGGAAAAAAAGATCATGAAGCTTGCTGTCATGTCCGAGATTCGACTGATTAATCCACTAGGTTAAAAATATAATACAACTTTACCAAATAGTAAAGGGTGACTGCTTTCTTCAGAACCTACTCACAGCAGCCAGCCTGGAGGGTGTGTGTTGCCACCACGGTTGCAGCAGGCAAGTGGAGTGGGATGGAATCCAGTGCTGATGAGTGCTGCTGTCTCAGCTAGAAGAGGGCATATTTTCATGCCAGAAACTTCTTTAAACTTTTTGTATGGGATGGAGAGAGAGAGAGAGAGAGAGAGAGAGAGAGAGAGAGAGTGTGTGTGTGTGTGTGTAAAGGTACAAAACATTATGGAGAAAATTGTGTTGGAGAAAATTGTGATGGACCTGGTTAGGAAAAAGATACCTATGCATATGATGCACCTGAGAAAACTTCAGGAACACACTCATATACCTCCCTTTCCTGGGAAATCTCCCAGCTGCTGTAGTCTTATCCAGTGCTGACCTTCTGCATTAGCTGGAGTGGGGACAGGTACTTGCTTCTGAAATACTCACCTACTATGTGGAAATGTTAGGACCTGGAGGATCTCCCTGCTCAGCGCAGTTCATACCCCAGTGCAAATCTAGAAGTGTTGCTTGTGGCTCTAGAAGGGGAAACTTCCAGCTCTCCCTGTTGACTGTAGGAACTGTGCCCTCTAAAAGCCATTCTCAGGTTTTGGCCGAGCACCTCTTGGGCAGCTCATTTATCTTTCTGTTTAGAGCATTAAGAAATAGTGATCCCTTTATCTTAATCGAGTGCATGATTTCTTTAAAGTGCTGTCGAGCTGCTGAGAGATCTGGCCTGGGGAACAGTCTGCCTCCATGGTACTGTCAGGATTGATGTCTGACCTGCTGGTTCCAAACCCCAGCTACACATTACAGTCACCTGGTAGCCTTTAGTACTGATGATGGGAATCCCCAACCCCCACTGGTATTTTAAAAATTCCTCTGGTAATCCTAGTGCCTTTCATGGCTGGGAGCCCCTGAAGCAGAGCTGTACTACAGGGCCCGAGACCATACAGAGCTAGTTATTTGGATCCAGAATTGCTCAAGTGTGCAGTGTTTAGACATCGTGATCTAGGCAAATAGAATTCTTGGCCTGAAGCATGTCACTAGTTAGAAACATTAGTTAGAAGCTTTCAGGTAAATAAATATTAAAAACCAGTCAACTGTATTCGTATTTCATAATTAGAGAATCATGTGTCGTTTGGTTTAACTTCCTGCTGGATTCCAGGTGGGTGATGTGGAACATATGAATCTGAAATTATTTTCTGTACAGGACAGATTGTCCCTGCTTCCTCATTAGCGCTCTTACTGCCTGTTCGGGGCTCTCTGCCCCTGGCCCTCTGACCAGCACGGTTGCTCCAGCGGCACCAGTGTGTGGGCCTACTCTCCATGGCAGAGGCGGGGCTGTCTACCTTCGAAGCTTGGGCACTGCTCACATTTGGATAATGAAGATTATTTTTCGTTTTCTTCATTTTAAATGTGAACATTAGAAAAAGTTCTCAGAGCATATAGAGCAACAGAAGAACGCGCTTGATCCTTTACATTAGTGGAATTTAGTGTTTTTGTTTAAAGGCCTCTTAAAGTCTGTCCCTCTCAGCACAAAATTTAGCAAATGTTTTCTTTCAGAAGATTTATAGATCCTTGAATCCACTTCAGACTTAAATGTGTATGTATATGAAGATGATCATAAAGAGTTAATAATGGTGAACAGCTGTGATGAGGCCGTTAGACTCAGCACCTATATAAATGCGCACATATTTTTTACTACTTTACACCAGTGGGTAAGGAACAATACATGAGGAAAAGTAGAGAAAACTGTGATGGTGAATATCCATGACATCATGTAGTATTCTTTACATAAAATACTGAATCTCATCAGTCTGATTATAGTTTAGATTTTAAAATACCAACTTAAGTTTTATTCTAAAAATTTTTAATTTTTAGTTTAAAGACTGTTCTGTTAATCTACTTATTTTTTAGAGACAGGGTCTTGCTCCGTTGCCCAGGCTGGAGTGCAGTAGCATAACTCACCAACCTCAAACTCCTAGGCTCAAGTGACCCTCCTGCCTCAGCCTCTTTAGTAGCTAGGAATACAGGCACATGCCACTGTGCCCACCTAATTTATTTTTTGTAGAGACAGGGTTTCACTTTGTTGTGCAGGCTGGTCTCGAACTCTGGGCCTCCAGCAATCCTACCTCAGCCTCCCAAAGCAATGGTGTTACTGGGTGAGGGTAGTTGTCCAGGTTTTTGGTCTTTTGAAGAAAGAATTTGACAAAATGCACAAAAAACCAAGGCAGTAAGAGCAGAGATTCATTTTAAACGAAAGTATACTCCACAGGGTGGGAGCTGGCTCAAGCAAGAGACTCAGAACACTGGTTACAGAATTTTCTGGGGTTTATATGCCCTCTAGAGGTTTTCCATTGGTTCATTCTAGTGGCCCATGACCAGTCTGATTGGTTGTAGGGGGGACCAATCAGAGGTACTTTGATTTTCTAGCTGCCACACAGAAAAAGGAGGGGTTGAAAAGGGAGTAGCCTCTGATACGCAGTTAGGGCGGATGGGCCTTAGGTTCCCTGCCTCAAGACCCTGTTTTCCTGCCTCACTGGGATTACAGGTGTGAGCCACCATGCCTGTCCTGTGCTTTCTTCTTTAGAATTCTTAAACCAAGGTTATTTTTTCTAGATTTGGAAGAAAAGTTGAAGTCAAGAATCAGTATATATATACAATAATACCCAACCAGGCCAGTGCAATTGGGAGCCTTCTAAAAATATACTTGGCTGGGCATAGTGGCTCACACTTGTAATCTCAGCCCTTTCAGAGGCCGAGGCAGGCGGATTGCTTGACCCCAGGAGTTCAAGACCAGCCTGGGCAACTCTGAGACCCTGTCTCTGCAAAAAATTAGCCAGGCGCTGTGGTACATGCCTGAGGTCCTAGCTAAGGATCAATTGAGCCCAGGACTTAAAAGGTTGCAGCGAGCTGTGATTCGCCACTGCACTCCAGCGTGGAAAGCAGAGTGAGGCCCTGTCTCTAAAAAAAGAAAAAAGCACCTAACATGCGCTAGAGCTACATGTGTGAGCCTTGCATTGTTCTAGGAGCTCATAGAGATAATTCCCCACTTCATTCAGTCATCTTATAGATCGTCTTTCAAGTGAAGGATAGCCTGTCTTAATTGTCATTTAGATGAATAACTGAATAAGGAGGTACATGGGTTCACATCCTTCTTTTCCTTTTTCTAAATAATTGCTTTGCTGACCAAGAAACTTTAACTTTTTTGGGAAAAACATTCCAGTGCTATCATTTATGTGTTTTGAGGAGCGAGGAAGGGAAGCTATAATGTGTAGTAGGAAAATGCATTTTTATTGCAGGGAATAAATTGGCTTAGTCCTTCCCTCCTATCTGAGATCTGACTGTCTTTTCTTGGGTTATTGCTCCAGATCAGCACCCTCAGTTATCCTTCACAATGAAGGCTCATCCCTTCTGATTTACCAAGGCCACTTACATCTAAATTTCTTCTTGCCTGTTAGTTACCCTGAGGAGAGCATCACAACTGTATGCATATGTCATTGCTTAGGCTGTTCTGAGTCATTCTGATGCCCATGTGCATTCCCTCACCAAAGAGAAAAAAAGTGGATTCATTTCTCTCTTCTGTAGCACTCATCCCAGTGAACATAACCTGTCTGCACAGTAAGTCCCTCGGCCTGATCTTGGTGCAAACTTGAATTGCTGTCCCTTGTGTCTTTTTCATATTGAACGTTCTTCAGAGGCGAATCACAGGGAAGTCCCTGTATTTCCCCAAAGGTGCTTCTCCAGTTTTCTGTGTTCATGTCCTCCCAAGCTTATTTGCTTCCCTTTGGGAGAAGGTAATAGAATTTAGATGCTGAAAGAACCTCAGTGGTCCCTTGATCAACTGCCACCTTTATATAGATGAGATCCAAAAAGGCATTAACATAGCTTGGCTGCTGATTAAAAATAGGTCTGCAGCTCAGGCGTGCTCCCTCTTCCCAGTCCAGTGATCTTTCCTCTTTTCACACGTGTTTCTGTGTACAAGTGTCTGTCGGGAGGATTCTCCAGAGGTGCACAAGGTCAGTGTATTGCCTCTGGCAGTGCTGGCTAATAAGGCAGTTATGTCGTCATCCCTGCCTTGGTTCCTCCACGGCCCCCACCAGTGCCACTCAGTGCCCACACACAGTCCTCCCCCACTTTCTCTACTCCTGCAGATGCTCCCATCTTCCTCCACAGCCAAGCTGCCAGTTAACTACGTCTTTCCATCTGTTAGAATCTCTGTGGCCCCAAATAAATCAGTTCTGGAAAAAGCCACCTTCCCCCCACCCCTCTTCCTACAAGTGTCTGCTTGGTGAGCCAGCTGCAGGGCGGCACAGTCTGCCCAGAGGCTTTCTCTGATGGAAACGGACTCGGCCCCTTGCAAGCCCATGTCTTCCTTTTATGGCCTTCACTCTTGCCCTGTGCCCCACTGTGGGTGGAGCAGCATCTGGCAGACGATCAGGGCCGCCTGACCCAACAGGTTAAGAAAAGCAAACAAGTCTGTGAGGACCAGTTCGTCAGCCAGCAGTCTCCCTTTGTGGAAGGTGAGGCACCATTCTTGAGACACTCAACCTGGTAGAAAAATAATTTCTGAAACCTAGACCGTAAGCTAGATTCCCTGAAGTGGGGGTGACCTGGGGCTAAACCACAGGGCAAAGGGACTTCTTTTTCCTCCTGAAGAGTGAGTATCACTCTCATCTGAATGGCTTCTTGACCCAGAAAACTCTTAAAGAACACCAGACCTCCTTTATTTCAGCAGGTCTTGTTCTTGGAATTTGGGTCTGCATTTCCGGTCACGCAGCACTGCATGCCTCCCATGTTAATGACCTTTCTACATCCATCCATGTAAAGTTGTAGTGCAGTCCTGCATCCAGTAGCCTCAGCTGTGTCCCTGAGCTGTTAAGCTGAATTTCTGTGCCAGCTGACACACACACACTGAGTGCCTACTCTGGGGAAGCCTCTGTGACTGTTCTAGACCGAAGATGACAAAGTTCCAAGTGCACAGTGCACAAAAAAATACTCACCTCATGCCCGCTGGCTTGATCTCAACAGTTAAGCAAAATCAACAGAAGGGGATTTTCGCTTTATTTAGTTTGATGGCTTCCTTTCTATCAGCTTATAGAATATTATCTGCTTCTAAGTTGCTATATATCAGTATAAAATAGTGTATTATTCCAGTAAGTGCTGATGCAGTTGTTAGATGTTACCACTGAAGTTATTGCTCACTGATTTCTCTCTTGTTGGCTGTCTGCTTGAGTCACCAATGGGCAAAGCCAGAGCTATAACCAGTCTGTGAAGATTGATTTGCTGTGACTTGTATCTTCATGTGTGGTTTATAAGGTCTGCCAGATTGGTTAATAGTCACAACCAGCATGTCCTAAGTAAATGAAACTATACGAACAAAAATCAGCTCTCATTCCACTGCTAGACTTTGGTGTTTTCTTTAAGATGTAGCCTTGTTAATGCTTAGTTTTGCTTTGGGGGCCTTAATGTGTTATTAACTGCATGGAAATACCCTTCATTTAAGAAAACATATTTTACTACTTCATGTTTAAGTCAGTATCCATCTGGATATTTTTAGCAAAGTTTGACATTTCGAAGATAAATTTTCTGTCTTGTAATGTTTCTTGGGCTGGCTTTACTTCCTTTAATCTAAAACTCGGTACAGAGCTCAGCCTGATGTTTCACTGGGCTGTTTGGTAACAGGATAACCTGGGCATAATTAGGTGCTTGATTGACAGAGGGGTTATCAGTACCAGAAGTCAGGTTCAGTTTTAACCCAACTGTTTCCAATTGATTCTTTTTTTTTCTCCACCATTATTCACTCTCAAGTGTTAACCACCATGAGCTATTGAACAGCGGTTTGTATGCTGTGCAGAGCCCTGTCGCAGTGCCCCAGCAAGCTTCTTGTGGTGTGTGGCAGCACCTTTAACCTCTAAATTGTGCTCCAGGATCTGCTATTGGTCCATGCTTACAGGAGGAACAGCTGCATCAATTTCCTATTGCATTTGATTTGTGGACTTGGAACTCAGTTGCTTCTTTCATACATTATCTCCTTTTCAGTCCCTCAAGGTACATTTTTCCAACTTCTCTAAAGAATGATTACATTTCTGAGTGGCTGATCTGTTTTTATCTTATCTAAACAGTATATTTATAATTCCCTCTTTGCATTGACTAATCTGATTAGTAGTTCAGAACCCAGTTTGCAGATTACCTGTAACAAAGTGTGAAGAACTGTGTTGTCAAGTAGAAATACTTGCCACATATGTAATTTAAACTTTTCTAATACCACATTAAAAACTATAAAAAGGGGAGGAAATGGAAAACTAGTAAAAAAGAATTTTTTTTTTTTTTTTGAGACAGAGTCTCATTCTGATGCCAAGGCTGGAGTGCAATGGCACAGTCTCAGCTCATTGCAACCTCCACCTCCCGGGTTCTAGTGATTCTTATTCCTCAGTCTCCTGAGTAGCTGGGACTACAGGCACACACCACCACACTGGCTAGTTTTTGTATTTTTAGTAGAGACATAGTTCACCATGTTGGCCAGACTGGTCTTGAACTCCCGACCTCAAGTGATCCATCCACCTCAGCCTCCCAAAGTGCTGGGATTACAATCATGAGCCACCACACCCAGCCTAACATTTTAATAATTATATTTAATGCAGTATACCTAAAATACTACTTTAGTCAACTCCCAAAATATGTCTGTCAGTTATATCAATAAAAAACCACTTAATATAAAAAATACTACATTCCCATTTTGTATTGTCTTCATTTCAGACTAACCCTGTTCAAATTGAGGTGCTCCCTCGATGTGGCAATGGCTGACAGTGAGAACTGATAGCCTCCCGAGGGTACGAGCCTTCACTTGGCCTTAATTTCTTTCTTCATCCCGTATTTCCCCTTCTTAACATTCTCACTTGCGCACATACCGCAAGATCAAAAACATGTATCTTTGTAAGCCACTCTGAAGGAAACCGTTTTGAAACAAAATACTGCATAAATGAATAAAAGTGTTTTTTTCAAAGGAATCTCTTGAAGGGCTGGATGTGTGTGCAAATGCAGGCACACTGGTTTGTAGGATGCCGGGAAAAGGGAGGGAATTTTTTTTTTCTATTTTCTGTTATTTTGTGCGGGGCCAGGCTGCTTATTGGTGTCTGGACAGCAGACCTTGAGCCTACACATCTTAAATTATTCATTTTTCTTGAAGAAATTCAGGAGGAAAGGAAGACACAGTGGTGAAAACTGGAGCCTCCCACAGTTAATTTGAAGTTTTTTTTTTTTTTTTTTTTTTTTTTTTTTTTTTTTTAAAGAGAGGATTTCAGGTTTGTTAGGGATTGGCCTAAATTGACTGGTGTCCCAGATTTCTAACTTGGTTACCTGACACTTGGGGAGTTTCATTCTAAATGCACATGAGAATTAATTGAAGGGTCCCACCCATCATTTACCTGCCACCTGCTAGACAGTATGTGGGCTTCCTCCTGAACCCACAGCCACGGGAAGGAGGCCGCCAAGAAGTCTGCATGTCAGACTCCTTAGAAAGCTGGTATATGTGCTAACAAGTGAGGCACAAGAACACGAGAAAGACTTTCATCGTGATGATTTAATGTATTTACCACTTTAGTTAGTATAAATCGATGCTTTAGAGGAGCTTAAATTTTTTTTTTCTTTTTTTTTTTTTAACTCTACTTTCAAACTAACAAGTTAGAGGTACTTAAATAGTGACAGATTCCCTTTTCCTTACTCCACTAAAATATGTACAGTCTTCTCACAGTTGTGTTTTAAAATAAAAATATGTTTCTGTATATGGAGAGATATAAAGACAATATTAAAAAGTAAGATAATTAAATCAGTGGAGGGAAAGACATGTTAGCCAGAATCCCAAAGCAACTATTTCTGTTGTTGTTCTATATCTTTGTCGTCCTTTCTGTAAAATATACAGGGGATTTTGTAGACTGTTTCCTTTCACCGTTATTCTTATTTTTCAGTAGAAAATAAAGTAAGCTTCAAATAGTCCATTCTGAATTTTATGCAGACAATAAACTGGTGGGTATAAGTGGATGGTTCTTTTTTTTTTTTTTGAGACGGAGTTTCACTCATGTTACCCAGGCTGGAGTGCAATGGTGCGATCTCGGCTCACCGCAACCTCCGCCTCCTGGGTTCAAGCAATTCTCCTGCCTCAGCCTCCTGAGTAGCTGGGATTACAGGCACGTGCCACCATGCCCAGCTAATTTTTTGTAGTTTTAGTAGAGACGGGATTTCACCATGTTGACCAGGATGGTCTCGATCTCTTGACCTCGTGATCCACCTGCCTCGGCCTCCCAAAGTGCTGGGATTACAAGCGTGAGCCACCGCGCCCGGCTGGATGGTTTTCTGTATTACTTGATGTAAATATGCATGTTTCATGGATCTTTTACATTTAGAAAAACATCAGTGGTATATTGAAGCCTACTTACTTAGATTGTCTGTTACTTTAGACATCTTCCTTTTCCTGCATGGGAGGAATAGTTTTTCTTCATGCAAAAAAACTATAGAAATGTCTCAATAGAAATCACATCAAATCTACATTGTCCTCTGCCCACTCCCCATCTCTCTCTCTTTCTCTCTCTCTCTCTCTCTCTCTCACACACACACACACACACAAATAGGTAAGTACTAATGAGGTTGCTGTGCATACAGAGATGTCTCCAAAGGTTGACTGCCCTCTTTCCTTTTTCTATATTTTCTTTTCTATTTTGTCTGTACAATTATGTTTGTAACAGTTTGCTTTGCTGATTATACTGTGATAACAGGGTGAAGCAGAAAGAGACTGTGATAACAAGAAAATCAGACTGGAGAAGGAAATCAAACCACAGTCCTCTTCGTCTTCATCTTCATCCTCCCACAAAGAATCTTCTAAAACAAAGTGAGTATAGAGATGGGCAACCACCTGATCTCTACAGTGATCAAGTCTTCTTGGGTCTTGACACAGCAAAGAAATGTTTCTTCTGCAGTAGAATCAGTGGATTAATAAACTCAGACTCATTTGGATGAGTATTAAGTTTGTTTTTCTTTCTTTCATCCATGAGGACCTTACAGGAATTAACAGTTCATATGGCAGCAGATTTAGATTTATCAGAAACATTTTCACTATGGACAATTTCTTTAAACATCTGGATTTTTTTTTCCCCTAAGGGAAGATAAGAAAGGTACCATTATTTTTACTTTCCAGAATTAGAAACAAACACACACAAAGAGAAAATGACTTGTTCAAAGTCAAAGAATTCTTCCTGAGTGTTGGAGCTAGCATTTGGACTTCGGGAGCCTGGCTTCAGTGCGCTCCCTCTTTTAGAGATAACTGAGAATCTGTAGGGCCACTCAGTGTCTGTTGCTGGGAAGAGGGATGGCAGGTGAGACGTGGTAGTGCCAGGAAGACATAACTATAACAAGCAACTATTATTTACTCTAATTTACTCAAGAAATTACTTCAAAAAATGTGTTGGCAAAAACAAGTGCATAGTGTCACCATGTGGGAACCGACAGATGGAGAAGGCTCAGATGTGGAGGGTGCAGCTGGGCTCGCCTTCTTGTCAGAAAAAGGCACGGGTTGGGAAGCAGCTGAAGCAAGCATTAGAAATGGTTGGGGAAAGTCAGGACCATTGGCAGACTCTACAAGCTTAGTGAAAAATTTTACAGCTTCATTTAGCACTAATGGATTGGGCAAGAATTTTGAAAGACTCAAGAAGTCCCTGAAATTTGGCCTTTTTACAACACAGTTTCATGCTTTGTGATACCCTAATCTTTTGTGCCAGCAGCCAGTTTGTCACTTAACAATGAAGCTGCGTGATATGTGCTTTGCTTCCCCTTAGTTTTACATGATGTTTCACTCCAGGAGCTCCAGGCCCTCCTCAGAGTCCTCAAAGAAGGAAATGCTTCCCCCGCCACCTTTGTCCTCGTCCTCCCAGAAGCCAGCTAAGCCTGCACATAAGAGGTCAAGGCGGGAGGCAGACACCTGTAGCCAGGACCCTCCCAAAAGTGCCAGCAGTACCAAGAGCAGCCACAAAGACTCTTCCATTCCCAAGCACAGAAGAGTGGAGGGGAAGGGCTCCAGAAGCTCCTCGGAGCACAAGGTGAGCAGGGGCAGCAGTCATTGTGTAAGTCGGGATGCATTGCTGTACCTTGACCTTCCCAAAGAAGACAAGGTCCTGATGATGGCACTTCAGAACTGTCCATTGCTTTTAATAAGGCAATTGTTTGTGTTTAAAATGCTACTTTTTGGAGGAAGGGAAAAAGGTAGTTAATAATACGCAAAGATTTAGGTGTCGAGTTACTCTTCTTACAGTGATTTCAGAGGTGAAAAATCAAAATAGATTTTTGTGCTAGTGTTTGATTTGGTGTTTTGCAGTAAGAAAAGTTACCCCGTGTGGTTCTGCTTTGAATGTTTGATCACAGATACTTTGATTCTTGGTTATAATGGGGAAAAAATGAGCCACTTTCTCAAGTAAAAGTTCCTCGCTTCCTGTTAATCTGGGTGGAGTGGGATGGTGTGTTTGGATTGACTAGGAGAAAATGTTATGTGTGGCTTTGTGAGTTCTCTGATCTCTTAGACTTTCTTGTCTTGTCTTTTTGAGTCTCCAGTAAAATCAGAACCAACACTTCAGTTGAATCTGTAGCTGACAAAATGTTTAACCAGGCTAGATTGTGCAATATTTGATTAACTCTTTTTTAAAACCAGTATTTTGGGCTGTGTAAAAGGGTTGATACTTTTAGGACAGTGGTCTTAAATGTTAGAGTGTAATCTGTATATTGATTTTTTTTTTAAGGGTTCTTCCGGAGATACTGCAAATCCTTTTTCAGTGCCTTCTTTGCCAAATGGTAACTCTAAACCAGGGAAGCCTCAAGTGAAGTTTGACAAGTAAGACTTCAGATGCTTTCTTCTTGCTTTTTTTCATTTTTTTTTTTTTTTTTTTTTTGGGGGAAATAGAGTTTCACTCTGTCACCCCGGCTGGAGTGCAGTGGCACAATCTCTGCTCACTGCAACCTTCATCTCCCAGGTTCAAGTGATTCTCCAGCCTCAGCTTCCCAAGTAGCTGGGACTACAGGCATGAGCCACCACGCCCGGCTGTTTTTGTATTTTTAGTAGAGACAAGGTTTCACCATGTTGGTCAGGCTGGTCTTGAATTCCTGACCTCAAATGATCCGCCCTCCTCAGCCTCCCAAAGTGCTGGGATTACAGGCGTGAGCCACTGCACCCAGCCACTTCTTGCTCTTTCTTCTTCCATTTCCTCCTCCCCTCCTCTTGTCTTCCCATCCTTTTTCACTATTGGTCTTATCTTGCTCTCATCTAGTAATTTGCAGCGCATATGACCTGTCCCTGGTTTTTCCTCTTCTTTTTCAGACAACAAGCAGATCTTCACATGAGGGAGGCAAAAAAGTTGAAGCAGAAAGCAGAGTTAATGGTTCGTATTGGCTCTTCATCCCTTTGGTAGACTGTTTGCTGATAGTGAAAAAATTTGGGGTAGTCTCCATTCTGCCATACTCCATGTCACTCAGTATATTTGCAGTGGAAGGTGGTGGGTGCAGCAGGCACCGGAGAAGGGAGTGTATGGGCCCTGCCGTTGATCACAACAGACGCATGCAGCAAAATCAGGACCTTAATGATTAAGGGGTAGGTGGTTCTTGGTGGTGTTATTTTCTTTGGCTCCATTGATTCAGTCTGATCATGGGCAAATACACAAAGGACCTAGTCACAAGTTCTATATCTAAGTAAGTGAAAGTTAATCTACCTGCTGGTGGTTTAATGCATGGGTGCTTTTTTATTCCACTGGATCAATTCTTCGATGTGAAAAATGAGTCCTGCTACTGAAACTCTCTCAATGTGTGTTTGCTGTAAAACATTTCTCAAGGCAAGGAAGCCTGTTTACATTCCAAAATTATCTTAAAGCCTTGAGAGGCTGACCTGAAGGAAGAGCTGAGCTAGGCTGTTAGATGGCATTTTAAGATCAAGGTAATGATTACACTGTTGGTAAACATGCTTTAAAGACGTGAATTTTCTTTACCTATTGGCTTTTGGACTTTCTGAGAGGTGGTGGTTTTGTGGTTGTGAACGTAATTATGCTTTTACATCTCTACTGCAATAAATATAAAGAGATAATGTTTGCCCTTTGTCATAAATATCCAAGACTCCAGCTTTTGCTTATGTAGTGAGTCCCCAAACCTAAATCCCCACAAGTGCGAAAATGCAAAAACCTCGCTGGAAAGCCATTTGTTGAACTTTGTTACACAGAGGAAGGGCATGAGTTGCCTTTTTTGGTCCACGTGCAAACCTAACCACACATTTCAGAGACCCACAGGGGTCTGAATTAGATTGATTCATGGTGCTTGCAAGATCCTGGCCTGGTCCTCTTCAACCCTAACCTGTGGACCTGTATCTCTTCTGAGACCCATTCACCATTTCATGCTGAATTCTGTAAGACAGTCAAAGACAAACCTCTCTAGCCCTGTCCCTAACCCTACCCTGTACCTATACCCTATGTCCTATACACTTAGGTGACCTAGGTCAGATTAAGAATCTGAGATTGTGCCAAGCAGTGGTTTCAGCAGCTTCCAATTTTCCAAGATTGTTACTGGAACTGTATGAATCTTTGGAGTTTTGGAAAGAGTAAATATTTAGCACTGTCAGCCAGTTATCTGAAACTTATTTTGACATTGGATACTTTCAGTACTGGATTCATCATTATTCAAGGGAGTAATAGTCATACTCTGGGGAGCTTCGTTTTTAATCTATTCATATGCGTATCTTCTTTCTCCTTACCTAAGGTGACTGTACATCCCAGCATGCCAGGATAGTCCTGGTTTATGCCTGTTTCATCCCAGTTTGATAAATAATTATATCCTGCTTCACTCTTAAAATATGCCAGTTTGGACAATAAGCCCCTATGGCTATCCACTCAATAATATTCTCCCTTAATTACATAATGTCTGAAAGATGTGCATTCCAGATAGTTATGTACCCAGCTGAGTAGAAAGGGGTGTATTACTTCTCCACATTATCTTCAACTGAGTAGGGAAACTACTTTAACAATGTTTCAGGAGATACATGGAATCACAGAAATATGGACATTATTAGCCTTATGATATACTTATCTCAAGGAAATGGATATTGACAAATTGCTATGTGATACTGTAGTTTAGTTTATTTCTAGCCTAAGGCCAATATTAATTCTGGAAATCCCATGAAAGAGATGGTGTTGGAAACTGAATTCTCCAAATATACTTATTCATCAGTGAAGCAAACCAGTCATGCCAAATACTGCTGATTAATTGGGGAATACTCATTTGATTTTTGTTCTGTCACTAATCTGAGCCTGGGTTCTCTGGAAAAAATATTTTTTAATTAAGTTACTTCTTATTTATTTTATTTATTTATTTTTAATATTTTTTAAAGACGGGATTTCACCATGTTGGTCAGGCTGATCTTGAACTCCCGACCTCAGGTGATCCGCCTGCCTTGGCCTCCAAAGTGCTTGGATTACAGGCGTGAGCCACTACACCCGGCCTATTTTATTTATTTTTAGACGGAGTCTCGCTCTGTTGCCCAGGCTGGAGTGCAATGGCCCAATCTTAGCTCACTGCAATCCACCTCCTGGGTTCAAGCAATTCTTCTGCCTCAGCCTCCTGAGTAGCTGGGACTACAGGTGCTTGCCACCATGCCCAGCTAATTTTTATATTTTTGGTAGAGATAGGGTTTCACCATGTTGGTCAGGCTGGTCTTGAACTCCAGACCTCATGATCCACCTGTCTCAGCCTCCCAAAGTGCTGGTATTACAAGTGTGAGCCACCCTGCCTGGCCTTAAGTTACTTTTTTTAAAAATAAAATATTTTAGAATTGAATCTTCTGAAATATACATGTATACATGTGTATAGCAGCCTAGTTGGTTCTGCTACTGGTCAAATATGAGAACAGTATGCACTGAAGTGTGCATACTGAGTGTGCATCACATTCTGCTGTCCCCTCACTGGGAGAAGCATTTCCGCCCCCTGTGGGGAGTGCAGCAGCATGACTCTGTAGCATAGTGGCCCATACCCCTCTCATTGCCAGTGTGTCGCCAGCTCCTTAGATTCCACTTCTATCTTTACTATTTTCTTTCCTTTTTTTTTTTTTTTTTTTTTTTTTTTCCGAGACAGAGTCTCACTCTGTCACCCAGGCTGGAGTGCAGTGGCACCATCTTGGCTCACTGTAACCTCCGCCTCCCATGTTCAAGCAATTCTCCTGCCTCAGCCTCCCAAGTAGCTGGGATTACAGGTCTGTCACCACACCTGGCTAATTTTTGTATTTTCAGTAAAAAAGGAGTTTTGCTGTGTTGGCCAGGCTGGTCTCAAACTCCTGGCCTCAAGTGATCCACCCGCCTCGGCCTCCCAAAGTGCTGGAGGATTACACGCATAAGCCGCCATGCCCAGCGCCATTTTCATTCTTTCTTTTTGAACGTATCAAATACAAAGCAGAAATTAAAGCGATAATCAGTTGCTCTCAGTGTACGGTACGTACGCCATGGGCAGAGAGAAAGACAGTTGCATCACACTCACCAGCTGCATTTGCCGTATGCCGCTTAGAAGGCTACTATGTGACAAAGTGCGTATTCAGGTGTAGGGTGACCACCAGTATCTGATTTTGTTCATATTTCTACATTCCCTCTAAGGGACTCTGAAATGTGAGCCCTGTTGGCCTGGGGGGATAGCTTTGTGCTATGGTCAAAGGAGGCTGATGTCAAAGGAGATTAATCTGTTGGGCTGTAAAATGCATAAAACAATTATTGTTAGCTGTTATATCTAAGGTACTTATAAACCATGATGAGTGTTTTCTACTTTTTAATAAACTTCACACACAAAGAAATATGTGTCTGCGTTACTCTAGATGTGAAGAATAATAATGTTTCTCGAGAAAGTTATATAATGAGTAATTGGACACTGATAACAAGGAGATATGTACGAACTGCCTTAGTTTGGATATGTGCTTCCATAAGGCTTTGAGAGCATGGTCTTAACATGGGATTGTTTTCGTTTTCCTAATGAATTTTTGCTAAAAGAGTTTTCAGCAGGTCACAGCTGACAGGCTTTGGTTATCATTTTTAGTTCATTCATCCTCACACTTCTCCTCAGCCATAATTAAACTAAGACAGTGAAGGAAAGTCACACTAAAGAATGTGGGTGAGAAACTGAATAAAGGTTTGTCTTCAGCCTAACAATGACCACGTTCTTCTCCTGCAGACGGACAAGGTTGGAAAGGCTTTTAAGTACCTGGAAGCCGTCTTGTCCTTGATTGAGTGTGGAATTGCCATGGAGTCTGAAAGCCAGGCATCTAAGTCGGCTTACTCCGTCTACTCAGAAACTGTAGACCTCATTAAGTAAGTGCCAAGTCATTGTGCTTTCCTCTTAAGTACTTTTCTTTCTTTCTTTCTTTCTTTTTTTTTTTTTTTTGAGACAAGAGTCTCACTCTGCCTCCCAGGCTGGAGTGAAATGGCATGATCTCGACTCACTGCAACCTCTGCCTCCTGAGTTCAAGCAGTTCCCCTGCCTCGGCCTCCTGAGTAGCTGGGATTACAGGTGCCCGCTACCATGCCCGGCTGATTTTTGTATTTTTAGTAGAGACAAGGTTTCACCATGTTGCCCAGTATGGTCTTGATCTGTTGACCTTGTGATCCTCCCACCTTGACCTCCCAAAGTGCTGGGATTACAGGTATGAGCCACTGTGCCCAGCCCCTCTTGAGTACTTTTCTTTCCTCACCTTTATTGTTTTAATCCATTTGAACCTTAGTGTGAAGATGGCTCAATAAAGGAAAGGGTAGCCTTTAAAAAGTTACTGGTCCAAGCCTTAAAAAAGTTACTTGTTCTAAACTAAAATTGTGTTCTAGATGAAGTGCTAGCTCAGAGTAACTGGATCTACCTACATCATTTTGCTAAGTGCACCAAGAAGTGCCAGAGCTTTCAGGGAGAGGTTGGTTTTTCCAGTTGAGCTTTCTTATCAGATGACCTCTCCTCTCAGGTGAAGCCACTACTTTGTTTACTTACCTACACTTCAGCAGGGACTCAGTAAGGACACAACCTCACTTGGTTTCAAGAGGTAGGCAAGCCACAGAAGAGACATGTCCACCCTCATTTTCTCAACGGCCTGGATAGTTGCTCTAAAATCTTGGTTTTTTAAAAATGTTTTTCTTGTGATGCTCTCATCTCTTTACATCTTCAGGAAAAGTCAATATAAAATGGAAACAAGCACAATAAGTTGTAATCTGTCCGCCTTTGTTTAAAACCTGATGCACTTATTTTCCTATAGATTCATAATGTCATTAAAATCCTTCTCAGATGTCACAGCGCCAATACAAGAGAAAATATTTGCTGTTTTATGGTATGTATTTTCCTTTGTCTAAATAGTACCAAATGTGTTTTTGCATCTGTTGATGTTACAAAAAGACTTTGAAATTTGTTTTCTTAATGTGAAAATTATGAAGTCAGTACTTAGTCAAAGGGTTAACTCCCCACTGAGAGTTAATTATTACAAAATGGTATCTGCTGCTGTTTGTCTGACGGCTTGGCAAATGCTTTGGTCTTGTGATATAAATTATATCCTTGTGTTTTCCGCCAGCATTTACTTTTGGGATAGTGTGAGCAAAGCAGTACGATTTTTTACATACTAACACATAGGTGAGGAAAAACCAGTGTGTTCATTAGGCTATAGAAAGTTAGATGGCTGCTTTTCTGTGGTATGATAGTCATGTGCACAGGGTAATATTTTCCTTCTGCCTTTGTTCATAGCATGCGTTGCCAGTCCATTTTGAATATGGCGATGTTTCGTTGTAAAAAAGACATAGCAATAAAGTATTCTCGTACTCTTAATAAACACTTCGAGAGTTCTTCCAAAGTTGCCCAGGCACCTTCTCCATGCATTGCAAGGTAACTGTAAGCCTAATATAAATAATTTCCAAAATAGAGTCATTTCTTTATTCTTGCTTTTTCAACACATATGCTTACGTATGTGACTTTGCCATTTCACCAAAAACTGTTGGCTTCATCTGTGTGCTGATTGCTCCTAAACTTAAATTATTAGCATATTTCTGCCTTTCTGAGAAACAGTTATAAATCAAAATTTTTGCTGAATGGAAAAGATAAAAAGGTAATTGCAAAGAATATAGAATTGAAATTTTTTGAGCTTTGAGGATTTTTTTTTTCTTTTGAGAGAAAGTCTTGTTTTGTCACCCAGGCTGGAGTGCAGTGCTGCCGTCTTGGCTCATTGCAACCTCCACCTCCCAGGTTCAACTGATTATCCTGCCGCAGCTTCCTGAGTAGCTAGGATTACCGGCATGTGCCACCATGTCTGGCTAATTTTTGTATTTTTAGTAGAGACAAGGTTTCACCAGGTTGGCCAGGCTGGTCTCGAACTCCTGACCTCAAGTGATCCACCTACCTCAGCCTCCTAAATTGCTGGCATGCCACAGGCATGAGCCACTGTGCCCGGCCGAGCTTTGAGGAGGATCTTTAGGTAAACCTCAGAACACAAAACAAGAGGCAGAGACAAGAGAATCAGAACTAGAGCCACAGTTCTTTCTTTTTCTGTATGTATGGCATAGCTTCCTGGCATTTCAGTAAACAAGAAACTTCCAGAGCCATATGCCCTTCATCTTCTCCAGGATCCACACCAGTGACAGTAAGAGTGAAAATGATTAGCAAAATTCTTTTCCCCACTTTGTGAACTAAAATTGTTTATGTATGTTGTAAGTTATTAGAAAAAAAGGAATCCTGTACAAGTGTTTTTAAAATGAAGTTGGAATTTTCTTCTCTGTAGTCCTTGCCTAGTATTTTTTAATTTGGTCATACTCCTTGTGAAGTTCCTAGTTCTGATAAGTTTTGCTATTTTAAGAATATCACTTACATGACTGCCCTATTTCTAGCACATTCAAAAGAAGAGACTCCCATATGGCCTCTTAAAAAAGAAAGTCCCGATTAAGAAGCAACTTCTTATTACCTCTGAAGATTTTCATGGCTGCTGCATCTGAGATATTATTTTAAGCTAATAGGTTGTCAGTCACATTTTTTTTAGATAACTCCTTCAGTCATTTGTCCATCCAGTATATACTGAGCACCTTCTTTATACTAAGCCTTGTTTTAGGTTCTGGGGATGCAGCAGAAAGAACCATTGCCCTCATCGAGCTTTCACTCTACTCCTTGCTAAGTCTGTGCAGCCCAAATGGCAGGTGTAACATCATGAGGCTATTGCTGCTGAGCCATCTTTCCATTTAATCCACATTGAGTCACATGTTAACTTGCAGGTCCAGATATTCAGCCAAGAGTGGAGTAAAGAGGAAATTGAGGCTTCTGATGCATGATGCTTACATTAGTTCATTCATTGGTTCAGCAAGTATTTATCAGGAGCCTCCTTTTAGCACCAATTTCGCTAAGTGCTAGTAATGTAAAGATGAATAAGACATAATTTTTGCCGTGGTTCAGGAAAAGGAATAAACAGTAGATACATGCAAGAAAAGAGAGATGTTCAAGTGGTGGCAGAAAGGAAGCTGTGATGTATTCAGGGTATCCACAGTGTCTTAAAGAATGCAAGGTGCAGAGCAGGTGCTCGTCAGTGTTTACTGAGTGGATGAAAGGATGAAGTACAGGTGTGTGCACACACATACGAACACACATATGCGTACGTTACATACGTATGGTATTGTCTTGCCGGGAGATTCCAGGCAGGGGATGTAGACTATGTAAATGGCATGGGAAAGCATATTTGGAATACAGATCAGCCCAGCAGGGTGTCTTGTTGACCTTGTAGGAGTGGTTTTAGCAGTGGTTATCACTTTTGCGGGCGTGTAGTGAAACTTTGTGTCTTGAACTGTAGTTCCAGACACATAAATCTGTGATCCGGGGTCTGCTAGTGACTGACCAGTTATCTCTTCTCTTCTGCCTCCCAGAAGCACAGGCACACCATCCCCTCTTTCCCCAATGCCTTCTCCTGCCAGCTCCGTAGGGTCCCAGTCGAGTGCTGGCAGTGTGGGGAGCAGTGGTGGGATGGCTGCCACCATCAGCACCCCAGTCACCATCCAGAATATGACATCTTCCTACGTCACCATCACGTCCCATGTCCTTACCGCCTTTGACCTTTGGGAACAGGCCGAAGCCCTCACAAGGAAGAATAAGGGTAAATCAATGGCTTTGTGGTGGTAGTTTCTGGGGTATGGGGATTGGGAGGAAATAACATGGGCTTATATTTTAAGTTCAGTTTCTTGGAGAGAAGGAAATATGTACCTGTTTTACTTTAATCATATTTTCTCCATTCTACCTCATAACCTAGTTGCATTTATTCCTTGAGCTCTGTGGCATGAAGCTGAATTTCTGTGGCTAGTTCTTAGCAAAACCAAAATAGAAGTGGCTGTAGCACCTTGCTTCTTCTGAAATTCTGCTGTCATTATTTCAGCCTGAACTAAAATGTTTAGCTGAAAGGCAAATGAAGAAGAGGAGTCACTGGCAGTTCCTAGGCTCAGCACATTGAGATATGAAGTAGCATAACCCAAATGCTGAGATGATTATTTGTTTTTAGTGTATCATAAGAAAGATAGTAGCTACAGTATGAGAGATAAAGCATTGTAAACATTCTTGAGGCTTGTTTGGGGAAGAAGACCTTTGGAGAAATGAAAGGTTTAGGAGAGTTGGAGCCAGCCGGCTATAACCACTTTCTTTCCAAAGCCTCTTAGGACCTTACCTGTCTTATCAAGCTAATAATGCTTTTAACATTTTGTTGTTGTTGTTAATGCATCCTGTGAGGCAAGGTATAAATTTGGTGTTTTCCAAGTGCCAGCCATTGTGCTAAGAGTTACGGATTCAGCTCTAAAGCAAACCTGGTTTGTAGTCTGCTGGAGAATTAGCAAGCGATTACAGTTGACTGTGATTTTTTTGCTGTGATAAATTGCAGAATATTGTGGGGACGTACCTTCTGGAACCTTAATTTTTGTTTCCATTTTAATTTTTGTGTGTGCTTGTGTGTTTACTTGGTTTTTGTTTTGTTTTTGCAGATTTCTTTGCTCAGCTCAGCACAAATGTGTGCACCTTGGCCCTCAACAGCAGTTTGGTGGACCTGGTGCGCTACACACGACAGGGTTTTCAGCAGCTGCAAGAATTAACCAAAACACCTTAATGGAGCCCCAGGTTGAGTCAATGCCTTGGGAACTATTTTTGCACATTGGAAGCCTCAGAAACAGTCCAGACATTTGTCTCATCAGGACACCAAACTCTAAAACAGAAGCACCATGAGATGGCCAGGACATTTGTCCACCTACTCTCAACAACTGTGTGATCATTGGTTGGACACTATGGTTATGCAGAAGCAGAGATGAGGAGGCCGGCCCCAGAGATGATCTTGCCCTTCCTAACTAAAGGACAGAAGTGCAATGTAGCTTAAATGGGTGTATGAATGGTCTAGAAACATTTCTGTTTTTTTTTTTTTTTTTTTTAAACCAGTAGGATCCAAGTTGCAAATGAAATGAGGAGAAGCAGTTTCAACTCTGAAAGTGAATTCACATCATCTCAGTAGCCACACTAGTCCATTCCCAGAAGGAAAATTTTTTTTTAACAATGACTTTTGGTGGAGGGTTTTGTGGATGATTTTTTTTTTTCTTTCAAGTTTTGGGAGAAGTGTTTGTTCAGTAACTTCGAATGGCCATCTGTCAATCATAAGTTGTGAAGGACTCCACTGTGCCCCACTTTCTGCCAGTGAACAGTGGCTTGATAATACCAAGTATTGTTGTAATTTATAAAATCGAAGGCAACCCCCGCTCCCGCCGCCCCACATCCCCCCATTGCCTAGAGTGCTGCACGTTCACCCCAGCTCTGACTTCTCTGTTTCTGTGCTGAAACTCAGCCCACGTCAGAGCGGCGAGGAGGAGCCACAGCACGTGGGGTGCTGCCTCGTGGTCTGCATGGGAGGACTTGGCGCTGCCATTTCCCACCCCTGCTTCAGCAAAAGGGACTCTCTAACAGGGCAGTCACTGTTGACTCTATCTGAATATCCTACCTTGGGGAAGAAGGGAACCAACATTTATACCTGACCAGATGGCTAAAGTGCTTTTAAAGTTTTAAGTAGAGCTGGAATTTGAGGTGCTGATCTGTGGTCTACAGTTATGTGGTACTCATGTTGTCCAACCAACTCAGAGTTTCGTCAGTGAACAAGAAAAATGAAATCTTCTTAGAGAGGCTATATTTTTCTGCTACAAATTATTTTATATTTATAGCAAAACTAAACTTTCAGAGTCCTTGACTGTCTAGGGGAAGTTAACTCCCTAAGAGGATGTAGAGATTTTGGGGTGGTTAATTAGACTTTTGAAAAAATCGTCACCACATGCCTTCACTCCAGAGTGTTCTCAGCTAGATTTGATTTGGTTGAGGAGGAACTGTGGCCCTTCGAAAGTTATTGCCATAGTGTATACATTAAACCAAGTCCATTTTGAATGACCTAAAATAGTCAGAAATCCCATGTGCCCATAGGCACAGTCTTTTTCATTGAAACTTTGAAGGATATTATTGGAAACATTATTTTGAGTGCAGTATTTTTAAAAGCCAATTCTTCTTTATCCCTTTTAGAGGTAGAATTTGCACATGTGTTACAATTGAGGAGCGTCATCTCTGTAACTAGCTTTTCTCCACCTTTGCCCCATTCTGCCCCTCTGCGTGTTTCCTATCAGGCGTGTTTCCCATTTTCCTATTGGTGGAGGAGGGAGAACCATCTTTATTTATAATGAAAACCTCTAAGATCCCTATGATGAATGCAGGAACTCTCTTGGTTGTTGGTAAATATACAAAGGGATATTTGTTTCGAGGGATGGGAGCAATGCTTATCTCACAGTATGAGTGGTCAGTGTGAGGCTGTTCCTTCAGTTTCTTCTCCAGACTGTTCTTTGGTTATCACTAAGTCAGGGGTCTGGTGCCTCATGTTTAGGTGAAAGCCAGAGAATGACAGCTCTAGCAGTATCTGAGCATAAGACCTTGATGTGTGATTCCTGATGACTGGTTTCATTTATTCATGTTCTAAAGCAAAGCCCCGGTCCTTTTTAAACTACTAGTTTAAAAAAACCTGTGTTAAATGAATAATTTCCTGGTAGGTTTTGTGTGTTTGTAGCATTGTGTGTCTATCTCTTATATGTAAGGGACAAGGCACCAGAATCAGGCTTTATTTCGATGTTGAAGATGTTATTTAACATGTTTCTTTTTTCCTTACTCCCTTAGCCATCCCCTCCCCTTTTGTCCCATCATTCCCTAGGACAAGCCACCTGTCAGTTGTGAAGGGTTGTGTTCTTTATGGCAGGTTCTGTCTATGCAGAGTGCGCCAGAGCATGTGCATGTTCTGTTGGCAGCCACAGTGCTCCCTTGACTGAAGACATTTCCAAGTGGATTTCTCAGCCAGCTCTGAAACAGATTGCTTTTTCAGTGGCCTTACTCTTTGTGGATTTTTTTTCCCTGAACTTGATATAAAGATTTTATTTGTCCCTTGAAAAAGTAACAAATGTGCATAGATCAGTTTGTACTACTTTGGTCATTGGATATTTCTGATCCTTTTTGCATTGTACCTAAAAGAGAATAACTAATGGTAACCTCTTTAATAGAGTATGTGAAAGGTAGTGGCTGATGAATCCTTAATGTTCATAGGGTCTTTTTCCTGTTACAATTATATAGAAGTCTAAAGGATTTTAAAAATCATTTGCACTTTTTCACTGCATGCTTACAATTCCCAAAGGCAGAATCTATACTGAGGTAGATCATTTGAAAGGGCTAGATTATAAAATTAAGCCTTTGAATATGCGAAGTTCTTATAACAGTAGTACACACTTCACAGTAAGACAAATGCAAAGCATCTTAAGGAGTGAAAACAGAGTGTAAATCTTGCCTTTGGCACTACAAGGGGGGGGTGTGTGTGTGTGTATGTGTGTGCGCGCGCGCGCGTGCGCGCACAGGTATGTTTTTGTGTCTTTAGTAGAAAATGGAAGAACACTTTTATTTTTTAAAGTGTTGAATGTTTTGTCCTTTCTGTGAATTACTGAACTTAAGAGCCCTGCTAAATAATGGAAAAACACTTTACTAAAATTTACCAAATTATACTGGGTTTGGATTGTGAAAACGTTGGCCACCTAGTAGCAGTGGTGAAGAGTGGGAGGGTCCAGCAAGCATTTATCAGAAATAGAATCACATTAGGAGGAGAATTTGTCCATTATAATTTGATCACAATATTGAATGGGAAAAACATCTAATATTTTGTAACAAAAAGACCTTTATATATCATTTGGACCAACACATGTAGCTATTTCCCCAAGGCATATTGGACCACACTTATTTCCCTTGTCCTGTATCCTTTAATATCAGATCTCAGGATATTTAGAAAGCTAAAGCCCTCTACCCCTTTCTGGCTGAAAATTTGCCTTATTTGGTACCTTACACGTTAATGTTACTAGCATCAGGAGCTTACTGTTTTATTATTCATCTTCAACAATTTTTAGAAGCAAAAAGAAAACCACTGTGTCCTCCACAATGAACAAAACTGTTATCTCTGATACACAAAGGGACACACACACTTAAACAGAAGCAGCAGCTGACTGAATTGTGCCTTTGACTGGATCTGGTTTTGAAATACTGCTGTTTGTTTCTTGCCGTGGCTTCAAGGGATGTTACATGGCTCCTGCACCTTTTACTCCTCTGCGTTAGGCAGTTTGAGTTGTATTTGTGCATCTTAAGGTAGATTAAATAAGGCTTGAGGCTGGCCTTTTGTTTTGTTTTGTTTTAATGTACTTTAAAAAAATCTGCTTGTTTCCTACCACAGATTCTTTATCTTTCCAAACACTACAAGAAAACTTCTAAAACTTTGCCGCTTCATCTATTTACACTCATTGCCACTGACTAGCAGTATTTAAATCTTGCAAGAATATTTTGTGCTTCCTTTAGAAACACAAGAGTATAGATTTTTCTCACTGAAAAGTGAGAGTTACGCATTGCAACCATGGAGGGATGGCAGCATTAATTATAGCAGTACCTTTTTTTCTCCTCCTGTTCTTGACCTGGTTGCCTCTTTTGTTTTGGGTCCCGCTTAGGATTAATGGATGTAAGGTATTTTGTGTCATTCTGTTGGAAGAAGGTGTAGTGGCAGAATAGCCTAGTGTTGGGGGTTTTCCTCCAAACATTGCAAGTGGTATTGCCACCATGTGAACCTCAAATATGCAATCCAGTTGTGTTGGTTTCTCACTGACTTAGAGTGTACATCTCTTTATGAATTGTGAGTGCACTGACCATGTTCTTTAGTTCTTATTTATGGTGAGTTGACAAGTACCAACTATTGCTTTTTAGGTGGCTATAAATTTCTTATTGTCGGGGAAAATCACACTATATTCTGTTCCATTGAGTGTCAGAGATCAGCAGGCATTGTGCTGGGTAGAGAAGTGCCTATACTCCTCCACCTAAGAGAGCAGGAGGGAAATCCTACAGCTCCTTGTGAGCCTGTATATTAATTATGTCGGCCTGGGGAGGACAAGGGAATAAGACCACTCAGTGAGGCTGGCCAAGCTGCACTGGTCGGACCAGGCAGTGGCTGGCCTAAGGAAGACAACTTGCTTTGCTTAAAAGTCAATGTTTAAGCAATGCTTAACACAGGCAGTATTAACTTTACCTTTTGTTCAGGCCATCAACATGTATTGTTAAAATTACTGCACATCCCCCCTCAAATATCAAGTATACACTGTTCGTGTTGGGGTGTCTGTGTGTCTATGTACACATGTGTCCCAAATCTTGTTTTAATTTTTTTTTTTTTTTTCTGAATGTGATCATGTTTTGGATGATACCTGAGCAGGGTTGCCTTTTTTTTATTTATTACCATTATATATTATATTATATTATATATTTTTTGCTTTCTTATAACTTTGGAGGAAAGTCAAATCTTGGTATTATTAGAACTGTTTTAAAAAAGTAAATTGTCCAGGTGATAAATGAAAATCACTGGTCTATCTTTAAAATAATGAGTTTTTCTTTAATTACTGTGGAATCATGTGCCAGCTATCATCAACACAATGATTTTGTACATAGGGTAGGGAAGCAGTGATGCTCTCAATGGGAAGATGTGCAACACAAATTAAGGGGAACTCCATATATTTTACCTACTTCAGCAATGGAACTGCAACTTGGGGCTTTGTGAATAAAATTTAGCTGCCTTGTATAGTCGTTTGAAAGAGAATATGTGATCTGTGAGAAAATTATAGTTTTTTTTAGAAGAAAAATATGCAAAAGATCTTTCCAAAGACAATGTGCCACAGATCTTTTGTTCTCTGTAATGAGGATTTATTGCTGTTTAAACAAAAATGTAATTCATCTTTAAATTCTTTCCTTTTCATAAGAGGATCAAGCTGTAAAAAAAAAAAAAAATAAAAATTTCGAGAAATCATTGTGGTTGAATCCATGCTTTCCCTTTACCTGAATACAGTAATTCTTATTACCGTTATCTATAGCCAAGGAGTTTCATGTTAACAGTATGCCTTTATTCACAATATTTATTGCTGAAATGGAGAAAGAACTGTGTTTGGAAGGCAGCTTATCCTTCTGTTCAGTTTCTCTCTTAAGATCATAATCAGATACAAATTGGCCTAACATCAACTGTATGGCTTCTTATCCTAACATCAACTGGAGCATGTAGCAGTGACCAAATTTGCCTATTTCCAAATTTGCTGGGTAGGCAGGTTTGTAGAATATTGGTATTGAAAGGAATCTAAAGGTTATCTGGCCTTTTCACCCTTTGCCACCATTAAAGAAAAAATACTCTTAGTGATTTCATGAAATCGGAAAGGACCTAGGTGCGGAAACCTGACTTCCTTGTGTTTGAAACTGATTCTCTGGTTTGCTAATTATGTGACTTTTGGTCAAATATCTAACCTCTCTGCGTTTCTCTCTCAGAACTGTTGATACGGTATCCACCCAGTAAGACTGCAAGGATCACATCAGATGATGTATTGAGAGTGCTTAGCATGGTGTCTTGCATAACGTAATCACTAAGAAACCAGTGGCTATTTCATTACGTCCCCTTACTGCACTGCCATATCCCAACTGCTGACCCTCCAGCTGGAACACTCATTGCCTACCTCTTCTTTTTAAATTTTTTGTCAGTCTCCACTTGTAAACAAACATGGACCCAACCCCTGTAAATTTATAGTAAAGTTGAAAAGTCAACAATAACTGTTGTACAAGGCATGCAATAGCAAGTGTGGGGAAAGGGAGTGTTTTAGATCTGATTGAGAAAAACTACAGGGAAAATAATCTAATTTGAACTAGGGCTTGAAAAATGGGTCTCAGTCATCAAGTTTCTTCTGGGTGTTAACCTTTTTCACAAAAACTTTCTATGTCATATCTTGTATAACTTAAAAATATCAGCCAGGTGTGGTGGCTCACGCCTGTAATCCCAGCACTTTGGGAGGCCGAGGCAGGAGGATCATGAGGTCAGGAGATCAAGACTATTCTGGCTAACACTTTGAAACCCCATCTCTATTTAAAAAATACAAAAAATTAGCCAGGTGTGGTGGCATGCGCCTGTAGTCCCAGCTACTCGGGAGGCGGAGGCAGGAGAATCACTTGAACCCGGGAGGCAGAGGTTGCAGTGAGCCAAGCTGCACTCCAGCTGGGTGACAAAGCGAGACTTTGTCTCCAAAGCAAAAAGTAGTAGCAGTAGTCCAGGTATGGTTGTGCCAATTCAAACAACTTCCTTGTTAAACACTGAGATTGTTTCTAATCTGAGGATATTATAAAGAATGTTTCTATGATCATCCCTGGAATAAAATACTTTGGGAAATTTAAATATTTTGAATTTGGGATATTGGAATAAATTCTAAGAAGTGGATTGTATGGTGAAAAGATTCATTTTTCTTTTTTAGGGGGGAAAATAAACATGTCCTGAAAAACAGGAAATACTATGTTTACATATATACCACCTAGATTCAACAATTAACATTTTACCATATTTTTATGTAAATGTGTAAGTGTGCACACTTATGCTGAACAGTGAGTTGCAGACATTTCACCCCTAAAAGTTTTAGCATGCATCTGTCAGGATACTTTCCAATGTAGTCACAGTACCATTACAGCATCTAAAGACACTTCTGAATGCTTAAAGTTCAGTCCATATTCAGATTTCTGCAGCTGCCTTCAAACTTACAACTTTTTTGAACATGGCCTCAGCTGTTTCATGCATTTCTTTTAGTGGTTATATCTCTTTAGTCTTGAGAACAATCCTCCTTTCACCTACCCCAAACTTTTTTTTTTTTTTTTTTTTTGAGGCAGGCTGTCACCCAGGCTGGAGTGCAGTGACACAATCACAGCTCACTCTAGCACTCATCAATCCTCCCACCTCAGCCTCCTGAGTAGTGGGGAGTACAGGCTAATATTTGTGTTTTTTATAGAGACACTTTCACCATGTTGCCCAGGTTGGTCTTCAACTCCTGGGCTGAAGTGATCTGCCCTGCCTAGGCCTCCCAAAATGCTGGGATTACAGGTATGAGCCACCACACCCAGACCCCCTCCCCTTTTTAATGTAATGTCCCCCATCCTCGATTTGTCTGTTTTCCCCCAAATGTTCATTAATTTGTTCCTCTATTGTATTTTCTATAAACCGGAAGTTCATTCTAGAGGTCTGATTATTTTGGGCAGGAATCCTTGGATTGCGTCAGGAGGTAATTAAAATGGTTTTTACTGTGATAATAAATTTGAGTCTTTGGTTAAGATATGATCACCAGAACTCTCCTTTATAAATATGAGCTTTTCCCTGTCTCCACAATCTTTCACTCAAGTGATTTTATTACAGCATGCATTGATGATCCTTGCTAAAAAGATGATTACTTCTTAGGGAGTTAAAAAATAGGAAGAGTACATTTTACAGGCTCTTGTTATTGTCAGATTACCCACAGAAAAGTTTATTACATGTTTTCAGAGTATCTATTTTCCTAATTCTTTACATAACCTGGGTATTATATCTGAAAAAGGGGAGGGGGAAAAATCAGCAAACTTGATAGGTGAGAAATGGTGTCCCTGGTTTGTGTTTATTTTTTATTCCATGGTAGAGTATTTTTCCCTTACATCAAGCTGCCATTTGCAGTGCATGGGCTATGTGACTAATACTGTAGACCCAGTTCAAATGCCCATCTTGGTAGATGTGGGGGAAGATGTTTTCACCAGACATATAGATTGAGTTCACCACTAGGAAGGCTTCTGTTAATAAGGGGATGCTGAGCAGTAAAGAACAGATGATCCACCAGGCTGAAAAATGCATCTTTTTCCTTTTGATTTATGTATCTAGAGGATTTTAACCTTTCGTTAAGTAGTTCTCTCCAAATTAGCTTTTTGATTTTCATTATGCTGGGCTTTAAAAATATATTAAGTAGGTAGACTTCTAGCAATGTCCTTGCAGTTTCTGCTTTTGATGTCTCCATAAGGTGCATAAAGACTGTTTCCCAGATGTTTGTACAAGTCAGTTTTACTACCACTGAATATTGAGGACTACTCTGTGAGGTTAAAGAGGTAATCTCCCTTTGTGTCCTGTTTTTTATTAGCAAGTGTCTAGGCACCTTTGGAGCCTGCATTATTTGAGTAGATTTTGGCTATTTGCCAGGGTTGTTAGGAATGTAAATTGTCACAATCCAGGCTACTTTTAAGTAAGTTATCTAGGTGGGTGCTTAGAACTCTCAAATACATTCCAAATAATTTTGAAGCCCAATGTGTCTTTACCAGAATATAATCGGAGGTTTATCTGCTGTTACTTAGGAAGTGATTAGATAATTGTACTGTCTAGTCTGTTTTGTCTGACGGACAGGACTCTTTCAGTGTTTGTGGTTTTCCAGTAGACCACACTCAGCTGAAAGCAAGACTGTACTGAGACACCAAGGCTCTGATAATAAGGGCCTTTGCCCTTCCAACAGACTGGAGGGCAGGCCTTGAAATACTCTTTGAACACACAATTCTATTTTAGCTTTAAAAAGACCATGTGCCTCCTCTGGGTAAGTGCTTTAAATCACCCTTCTCTATTACTGGGGCCTAGTCCTAACAGTTCATTTACCTTATTTCATGTGTAGGAGGAAGAAGCAATTATAGGTTTTGATATCTCCACTGCTAACTATTCCTGTAAATTATCCTCTAAGGAACACCTACACCCCTTCTCAAAAAAAGTTGCATGAACACATATTTTCTGAAGAGTATTCACACTATTGGATGTGGAAAACCAGTTGTACTCAACTGAATGAACTATAGAAAAATGCCTTTACTTTTCCATCTTTGAACTACAATCTTTGAAGAAACTCCTGTGCAGGTATAACTTGGTACCCAGGTTAGCAACTGAGGAATTCACAATCTCAAGGGAAGAAGCAAGTGATCCTGGTAGAGTGGTTTTAAAGAGGCTCCTAAGCTTACATATACATGGGAATGTAATTTTTTAAATCCTATTTTGAAGCTGATTTACAAACAGACTAGTAAAACAAATGATAGTCAACCCTCCATATCCATGGGTGCTGCATTGGAGTCAACCGGGGTAGAAAATACTCAAGGTGAAAAAGTCCCACGAGCTTCTAAAAGACAAAACGAATTTGCCGTGTGCTGAGTACTACGTTGCATGAACGTGAACGATGTGTAGTCATTGTATTGGGTATCAGAAGTAATGTAGAGATGATTTATAGTATATGGGAGGATGTGCACAGGTTATATGCAAATACTATGCCATTTTATACAGGGGACTTAAGCACCCGTGGATTTTGGTATTTGTGGGGCTCCTGGAACCAACCCTGCACTGATATCAAGGGACAACTATAGAGAAACATACAGAGCAGAAAGTGAAAGGGCAAGTGTACCTCCTCCCCAGGTTCAGCAGCTGGTAAGTTTGTGCATATCTTTCTACAACTTTTTTCTGCATCTTTTTTACACTGTGTATCGGTCCTTTTTCAATGCCCAGCATATTTTGGCTACAAAATACCATGTAACTTGATATACCACCATTTATTTAAACATTTTTTCATTATGGACACAAGTCACTCCTCCTCACAGTGTTCTGTGGTTACAAACAATGTATTGAAGGAATGGTAATACACAGCATCTTTGTGCATTCTTACAAGTATTTTATAGGATAAATTCCTGGAAGGGAAATGTCTGGGTCAAAGCGTAAGCTACATTTAAAATTTTTGATACCTTCCCCACCAACTGCAGACAAGCTTACATTTTTGCCAGTTGAGTGCAGGGTAAAAAACAATCTTACACTACTTCGGTTGCATTTATCTGACAAATGAAGTTAACCATTTTATCACAAGTTTATTGGTCATTTGTGTGACTTTATGGAATGTCTATTCCTGTACTTAGTTCACTTTCTATGAGACTGTCGTCTTTTGCCTACTAGTTTGTAGTGAGACGGTTGTACAAGGTTGATTACCTGGAAACGACTGCATGACTCTTCCTGAGTTTGCTCCACTGTCGAAACCTTGTGAGCTGCTTACAACAGTTCCCACCTTTACCTCTTTTTACAAACCCTACAGGAAAAATGATCAACCCCTGAGTGGGACTCTGTGTGTCACCAACTCAGGATCTTTGGCATTTGAAGCTCTACTAATCTTTTTACTACTTGTCCAAGCAAATGACATTTACTCTGGATGAAGCGGAAGCTGTTTAACAATGGCAGTGTGAAACCCACTGCACGAACATGCATTTCATCACGGATTGTCTTTATGGCCCAGCGAGATCAAATCTAAAATTGCTCGTCAAATGTCAGTTGTGAACTTCACTTTAGTCCTATTAGCCTGATATTTGCTTATCTTGAATGAAGTTTAAAAGAGGAGACTGGTTTCTTGTCCTTGTGAAATTTACTCATACCCAATCAATAGTTTCAGTGATTCCTTTGTGTAAAATTACATGCTTCCATATGTGTATAGGCATTAAAGCATAGGTTAGGGTACCCAGCTCCTGGATGACATGTCTCTTCTCTATCCAAGTTACAGGTAACTTCAGACCTTGTGTTTTTCCATTCAACTTGCCATTGTCTCTGCTTTCAGCCATTCCTCTTAACATAGATGTCACTATCCTAAAGCTAGCACCCTGTGGACACATTGTTCAGATTATTTCAAGCTTGAGAGCATAGCATAAGCCAATTTATCTGTTAGGTCGAAGACAGCACTCCTCTGTACCTTGTTCTGAATTCCCCACAGCAAAAGAGGCAACCAGCATTTTCTCCTTTCATTTCCTATATCCATGACACATTCCCATTCCTATAGCGCAAAACTGACCTAAAAAAGTAAAAATATGGAGAAACTATGTATGAAGCCACATGCACTATGTACTTTCCATTGCTCATATTTTGAAACCTTTCAAATTAGTCATTACGCTTTACAGATGACATGTGAGCCCAAGATAAGTATAGTCATCTGTTGGTATCCACAGGGGATTGGATCCTGGATTTTCCACCAAACCAAAATCCACAGATGCTCAAGTTATAGTATTTGTATATAATCTACACACATTCTCCCCTATACTTTAAATCATCTCTAGATTACTTATAATTCCTAATAAAATATAAATGCTGTAGTAAATTGTTTAGGGAATGACAATATAAAAGTCTGTACCTGTTCAGAACAGATGCAACACCATCCCTTTCGCCACCGCCATGTCCCCAATATTTGCAATCCACAGTGGGTTGAATCTGAATCCATAGATGTAGAACCCATGGACAGAGGGACAACTGTCATCTGTCCATGGTTAGGAAGCCTTGTAAAAGGTGAAGCTCAGATGATGATACAGGTTTGTCTGACTTCAAGTTAACAAGGCGTTTTGCTTGTGAGAATAAACTAGAGAAAACGTGGTTTTACAAACTGCTTTAATGCCATCTGCAGCCAGTCTTACACTGTTACCATTTAACCACTTTTGGATCATACCACAGACAATTAGACTGAGGTTAAAAACTGGATTGTTTTTGCTAGTAGGCCTTACAGGCTTTATAAACTGGAGCTTGAGAAAAAAGTCCTAAAAATCTGCAGTCACCAGCAGCTCTTCTAATAATGAGCACGGTGGAGGATCATCCCACCCAAGGCTGCTTTCCATGTTGCCCTGTGGATTTTCTCCATTTACCAGCACCAGCCAAGGCACTAGTGCACCTCTAGTGACAGCTAAAATTCACAGGTTTTTTTTAACTTATGTGCATGAGGACATGTATTATTTACTAAATAAAAGTTTAATAAAACACCAGAGTAAATGTTAGTGTAACAGACTTTTAAGAAATGAGCACAAAATAAATGTTTTTAAATCATGAATAATGTAAACTAAGCTTTAAAGGGTAAAATCCCAGGAAATAAGAAATGGTAACTGAAAAAGGCAACAGTATAAATAATTCCCCAGGGTCCTCCAAGTTTGAGAGTATAGAGGCAGAAGAATAAAACTTTAATTCTGAAGCTAGTGACCCTGAAAACTGAATGCCTTGGCCCCCTCACGTGCGTTACACTGTCTAAAACACATGGCACTGAATAACCATCCTCTACCTTGCCCAAGTTACGTGAATGTCTGATACTATATTTCTTCATCTGTAAGAAAAAAGGAAGGAGTTGAAATACATCCTAAAGTCTATGAGATAAAGATACTGGTAATCAAATATTTCCCTGTTAAACATGGTGTATTAAAATCTAAAGAGATACACATAACTTATTAAAAGGATCACTGTCCTTCAAAATCATCTTGGTGATCTCTTCACATTTATTACCACAGTTCAAAATAAGTAAGAACAAATTCTTTAAAACTGCCTTCAGAACTATGTGCAAGCACATGTACACCCTAGTTTATGGTTGCTTTTCTGGGAAGAGTTAAAACAATACTATCCACATAAATAATTCATCGGATGTGGCTCCAAAACACAAAAGGACAGGATAAAAATGTGTCCCTATTAGACAATGTCTGCGGATCCAAAAGACAGAGGATAAAAATGTGTCCCTATTAGATAATTTCAGTATCTGCCCCAAATTGTTTTCTTTGGGCAATGATGGCAGCACCATTGGAGTAAGTTTAAAATCTCCACATTAATTCTTTAAAAATCAGTATTCCTGGTGTCATTTTATAGGCTCTGATACATGTTTAAAAATTAGTTATCTTAATCCCCAAACATTTCAACTTTCCTTTCTCATATCCAAGCTTACCCCCTGGACTTGGCTAAATGTTCTCTTATCCTAATCTTTATATCCCCTCGTCCTCCTCTGAATGTGGAGTGGACCATACTTACTTACTAAGGAGTGGAATCACTGTGTATCCAATGTCACATGCACAAATGGCCTCTCCTCCGCCTTACCTCAAATTGACTAAAGCAGTAAGTTAACCATAGATAGTCCCATCCATCAGGCTCTACTATTCTGTGTTCAGGCATAAAATACACACATGTATACGTATGATTTTATAGACATGTTAGGACAGTAAAATGCATTTGTTAGGTAATCTGGAAATCTAAAGTCTAAGAGCTCAGGGAAATTTCACATATATACATTCTTTCCACTTTCTAAAAACTAAGTGACATCACCTGTGTGATAGCTTTAAAGCAAAAACTTCTTACATTAAATAATTAAATGTTTGGTTCTACTACCCTAATTTCCTGAAGCCACATCTTTTTTGACTTACCAAATAAACATTCCTTAAATAAGTAAGGAACCTGGCCAAGGATTTAGTTAGCTCAAGCTTTTTTTTTTTAAAAAAAAAAAAAAAAAAAAAAAACATGCACAGCGTTCTTTCCTTTCAGCAAAGCCCTAGGAGCCTGGGGGCAGCTGAGACCTGGTCTCCTAAAATTTTACGACTCTCCATAGGCATGTTTACAAGGTGTTACCTGAAAATACCAACAAGTCGCCAGACACTACATTTGTGTGCAATTCATTAAAAAGAATTTATATTCATTCCACTAGTAAAAATTATTTATTCCTCTGGCTCCGATTTGAAAGGATGTGGTAGGTTTGAGTAAACAATAACCATCGCTCGCCTTTTTTCCCTCCTTTGTAGGCGTTAGCCACTCTACAGGTCTAAACCCTTGTTATACCCAAAGATCTTAGTGCATAAAGTGGGTAAGATCTAAAGCACACAAATTTAGTTTTGACTATAATGTACCTCTCAGGATTATGTAAAAGCCACAGCCAGCCACCTCAGCTCCTGGGAATTATTAATAGTGGTAATGAGGTAAAACATTTTGGAACTGGACTCATTATGTTCAGTGTGCTAAACAATGCAGGCATGCTGTGAATGAATGTAAATTTTAACAAGCCATTTCTGAGCTTTAGACTTCTCATTAGTGTCCCTTTCCCAAGTGTAATGTGCAGAATGGGCCACTAGAGGGCAACCATTTCCTTTAGGAAAAATACGCGGTTTGAAAGCACTGTACATTCGTTTAACCACAATGACACCATGTCTTACACCCAGGAGAATGGATATAATAAAAGGAAAAGGCAATTATCAAGTGTTGGAGGCAACAAAGAGCAACTGGAAACCTTGTACCTTGCTGGTAGAAGTATATGCTACCGCCACTTTGGATAAGAGTGCAGTTTCCTAAAAAAGTTAAAATCATGTTACAACAAAACCTAGCAATTCCACGTATATGAAACTACCCAAGATAAAGCATATTGTCAATTAAGTCATGTTCATGAACATTCATGGCATCACAAATAGCCAAAAATTGGAAACAATCCAAACCAACATTATTGGTAAATGAATAAACATATGAATATGAGGGAATATTATTCAGCTATAAAAATTCTACACCATGGATGAAGAGAACTTCAAAAATATGCTAAGTGAGAGAAGCCAGATGCAAAAGACAAACTATAATGTTTGATTCAATTTATATGAAATACCCAGAAAAGACAAATTTATAAACAAAGCAGATTAGTGGCTACCTACAGTGAAGACAAAAGAGGGGAGGAGTGGGAACTGACTGCAGAAGGGCTCCTGAGAATTTCAGGGGGACAATGAAAGTGTTCCATATCTGGATTATTAAGATGCTGGTAAAATGCCTTAAGTTTACTAAATCACCATGTACATTTACAGTGGGTGCATTTAATATAAATCATACCTCAATAAAGCTAATTCAAAAAACACACTGATTTAGCACTGCAATAGAATATGTATTGGGAAATAAAACAAGTGAAAGAAAACTAGCACTGTGTATTAGAATGTAATGCAAATAGCCACTATGTCATTCAGTCCTGAGCTCTGGTTTTCAGACAGGAAAAAGGATCACTGCAAACGGACTAGGGACATTTTGGAATTTATGGTCAGGTAAGAATTTTATTACTTTTGGCCAAAGGCCATTACATTTGTTACATTAAACAGAAACATTTGTTTAAAAAGGAAGGTTGTAAAGTTTCAAGCAAAGAGCAATTATTTTCTGACTCTCCATCAGTATTTTGGAGTCATATTTACGAAGGGATTTATATCAATGTGCTAAGGGTCTGATGTTACATAAAATAACTGATAACTTGAGATATTCAGGGCAAACAGAGGCACTTGAAGTGACAGGCATATCTATACCAAGTAATTTTACATTTCCTGAATTATAAACTCCTAGTTTAAATTTACTTAAGAAACTATAGGTATAATAATATATGGGATCAAAAGGCCCATTCTGGCCTGTAATCCCAGCACTTTGGAAGGCTGAGACAGGAGGATTGCTTGAGCCCAGCAGTTCAATACCAGCCTGGGCAACTTAGCAAGACCCGTCTCTACAAAAATATCAAAATTTGCTGGGCAAAGTGGTGCGGGCCTGTAGTGCCTACTAGTCGATAGGCAGAGGTGGGAGAATCACTTGAGCCCGGGAGGTTAAGGCTGCAGTGAGTCATGTTGACGCCACTGCATTCTGACCTGGGCAACAAAGTAAGACCCTGACTCAAAAGGGAAACCTCTGTTAAGGTCTGTGGCAGCTGTCGCCAGCCTTTTTGGCACCAGGGACCAGCTTTGTGGAAGACAATTTTTCCTTGGTTGGGGCGGGGGTGGGGATAGGGGGTTTTGAGATGAAACTATTCCACCTCAGCCCATGAGGCATTAGATTTTCATAAGGAGCACACAATTTAGATCCCTCACATGCTCAGTTCACAATAAAGTTTGCTCCCCATGAGAATCTAATGCCGCCATTGATCTGACAGGATGCGGGCTCAGGCAGTAATGTTCACTGGCCTGCTGCTCACCTCCCGCTGTGCAATCCGGTTCCTAACAGGCCACGGACCACTATTGGTTTGCAGCCTGGGGGCTGGGGCCCCCTGGGTCTATGGAAAGTCTTCAACACATACATTTCAGAGGAGGCTAGTAGTACACAAGAGGAAAATTAGTGAATATCAATTAAGACAAATCTCTGTCTTTTCTTCGGCTTTTAGAATAGTAGTGGTTTGTGGGGTTATGAAAGACAAGATCATCTGAAGGGCTCTCCCATTACTATTAGTTCCTAATTCAGTTATAAACAATATACTTTTAAAAATGCTTTACCGGGCTCTCAAGAAAGCAGGGACACTGAAAGGCCAACATAAGAGATGGAACCTGAGCAGGAGTGGTAACTAAACAGGAAAACCAAAGATGCCCTGAGGACAAATGCCATTGTCAGCACTGGGATTGAGAAACCAAGTTCTGGACCGGAAGCAAAAGGAGGAGCCAAGAAGAAAGCTAAAATGTCCCAGGTCAGTTTTGTTCCCTAGCTTAGAGACGCAAATACAAACCTCTCTGAAGGAGCACATTCCCAATTAAAGAACATCTGGATTCTCACAGGTTGAAATTAAGTATATATTTACAAATAAAAATCACCAAACACAGGAAGAATGGCATACCATAAGAAAAAGTTCAACAGAGACAATAAAGAGATTTAGACCCTCAAAGGACTTAAGATATTGGAATTATTGGCTACAGGATATAAAAATAACTATGTATGAAATGTCCAAAGGGGTAAAAAAAAGATAGAAACCGAAGAAACAGAGGAAGTCTAGCCAGAGCAATTAGGCAAGAGAAATAAAAGGCTTCCAAACTGTCGCTCTCTGATAAGAATATAATCTTACATCTAGAAAAGCCTTGACTCCACCAAAAAAACTCTTAAGATTTGGTAAATGAATTCAATAAAGTTGCAGGACACAAAGTTAACATACAAAAATCAGTATTTCTATACACCAACAATGAACTAGTGGAAAAAGAAATCAAGAAAGCAATCCTATTTACAACAGCTCCCCACAAAAATAAAACACACAGGAATAAACTTAACTGAGGAGGTGAAAGATGTCCATAGGAAAACTGTAAACCACTGATGAAAGAAACTGCAGCGTTCATAAATAAATGGAAAGACATTCCATGTTTATGAATTGGAAAAATTACTATTGTGAAAATGACCATAATTTCAAAAACAATCTACAAATTCAGGGCAATTCCTATCAAAATACCAGTGTGAGTCTTCACAGAAATTAAAAAAAAAAATCTTAAAACACACATGAAAATACAAAAGACTCTGAATAGTCCACGCAATCCTGAGCAAAAAGAATAATGCTGGAGGGATCATACTACTGACTTCAAAAGATGCTATAAAGCTATAGAAACCCCAACAGCATGGTACTGGCATAATAACAGACACACAGACCAATGGAACAGAAAAAAGAACCTAGAAATAAATCCACATATTTATAATCAACTAATTTTCAACAAAGTGCCAAGCACATTCAGTGAGGAACAGATAGTCTCTTCAATAAATGGTGCTGGGAAAACTGGATATCCATATGCAGAAGAATGAAACTAGACCCTTATCTCTTACCATACACAAAAAGCAAATCAAAATGGAGTCAAGACTTAAATGTTCGCTTGAAGCTATGAAGCTACTAAAAAAAAAAAATATTGGGGAAATACTTAAGGACACTGTCGTGGTCAAAGATTTTTTGGGTAGGACTTCAAAAGCACCAGAAACAAATAGACAAATGGAATTACTTTAAGCTAACAAGCTTCTGCACAGCAAAGGAAACAATCAATTCAATGAGGAGACAACACACAGAATGGGAGAAATATGTGCAATCTCTCCAACTGACAAGGGATGAATATCCGGAATACACAAGAAATTCAAACAACTCAATAGCAAAACAAAAAACAAAACTCAGGTTTTATGGGACAATATAGGAAAAAAAAAACACACACACACACAATAATCCACTATAAAAATGGGCAAATGATCTGAATAGACAGTTCTCGAAAGACACACAAATTGCCAGCAGGTATATGAAAAAATGCTCTACATCACCAATCATCAGAGAAATACAAATCAAAACCACAACAATATCTTTCTCCAGTCAGAATGGCTAGTAAGATTAAAAATAACAGATACCGGCGAGGATGCTGAGAAAAAGAAACTCTTATGTATTGTTGGTGGGAATGTAAACTGGTACAGTCACTATGGAAAACAGTATGGCAAGTTCTCAAAAAATTCAAAACAGAAGTACCAATAGATTCAGCAATCTCAGTACTGGGTATCTATCCAAAGGAAAAGAAATCAATACCTCAGAGGGATACCTGCACTTGCCTGTTTACTGCAGCACTATTCACAACAGTGAAGATATAAAATCAACCTAAGTGTTCACCAGTGAATGAATGGATAAAGAAAATGTGGCATATATACACGATGGAAGACTATTCAGCCATAAAAAAAGAATGAAATCATGCCATTTGCAGCAATATAGATGGAACTGGAGGTCACTATGTGAGGTGAAATAAGCCAGGCACAAAAGACAAATATCGCATGTTCTTACTTATATGTAGGATTTAAAAATTTTGATCAAATGGAGGTAGAGAATGGAAAAAGAGAGACTGGGAAGAGTGAGAGTAGGGGAGGGGGAAGGATGAAGAAAAGTAAGTTAAAGAGTACAAACATATAGTTAAATAGAATTAAATTCAATGTTTGATAGCAGAGTCGGGTGACTATAGTTAACAAAAATGTAGTAGGGTGACTACAGTTAGCAAAAATCTAACACTCTAAATACTCTGACTTGATCACGACACATTATACACACGTAATAAAATTTTACGTGTAACCCATCAATTTGTACAAATTATTTTTTAAAGCTGAGCAAACTGGAACTTCCTTGCTCTGATAAGAGTAGCAAAACCAAGAAAGATTCAATATTGTAGCACTGTCAATACTCCCTAATTAATCATTAAATGTGATTCTAGTTGAAAGAGAGAGAAAAAGAGAAAGGGAGAGAAAGAAAGCTGGGCACATTGGCTCATACCTGTAATCCCAGCACTTTGTGAGGCTGAGGCAGGAGGACTGCTTGAGGCCAGGAGTTCAAGACCAGCCAGGCAGCATGGTGAGACTCTTGTCTCTACAAAAAATTTAAAAATTAGCTGGGCCTAATGGTGTGTGCACTTGTAGTCTCAGCTACTTGTGAGGCTGAGGTAGGAGGATCGCTTGAACCCAGGAGGTCAAGGCTGCAGTGAGCCATGTTTACACCACTGTACTCCAGCCTAGGTGACAGAGTGAAACCCTGTCTCAAAACACAAGAAAGAAAAGGAAATTTCCTAGAGCTGTTTGCTTTTTATCCCCAAGGAATTTTACAAACTGATTCTCATACTGAATTTAAAAAGCAGACCAGGCATGGTAGCTCATACTTGTAATGCCAGCACTTTGGGAGGCTGAGGCAGGAGGATTGCTTGAGGCCAGGAGTTCAAGACCAGCCAGGCAACATGGTGACACCCTGTCTCTACAAAAATTTTAAAAATTAGCTGGGCCTAATGGTGTGTACCTGTGATCTCAGCTACCTGGGAGGCTGAGGTGGAAGGACTGCTTGAGCCCAGGAGTTTGAGGCTGCAATGAGCCATGCTTGCACCACTGCACTCCAGCCTGGCTGACAGAGTGAAACCCTGTCTCAAAAAAAAAAAACAAAAAAACAAAAAAACAAAAACAAAAAAAAAAGAAAGGAAAATAAATTTCTTAGAACTGTTTGCTTTTTATCCCCAAGGAATTTTACAAACTGATTCTCATATTGAATTTAAAAGCAGGCCAGGCATGGTGGATCATACCTGTAATCCCAGCACTTTGGGAGGCTGAAGTGAGAGAACTGCTTGAACCTAAGAGTTTAAGACGAGCCTGGGCAACACAGGAAGGTGGGGTGGAAGAGTTAGGGGAGGGGGGCAGGGGGTGGTGAGGGTGGGGGATCACCTGAGTCCAGGGAGGTTGAGGCTGCAGTGAGCCATGATCATGCCACTGCACTCCAGCCTGGGCGAGAGAGCTAGACCCTGTCTCAGAACAACAACAACAAAAAACCAAAAGGCCAACAACATTCCTTAAGAAAAATACAAAGGTAAGAGACTTCCCCTGCCAGGTATCAAGACATATAATCAAGTTAAAGCAATTTAATGTGCTATTTGGCCCTTGCTTAGGCAAATTGACCAATGGAACAGAACAGGAAGTCCCAAAATAAACGTTTGGCTATAATGGCAAATTTCCATGTAAGCAAAGCCTCTGAAGAAAGGATATATTAATAAATGGTGCAGAGAAAACTGATTTTCTACATAGTAAAAAATGAAATTTTTAATCTATATCACACATGCACAAATCAATTCCAGGTGGACTAAAGAGTTAACTATGAGACACTTTTTTGATTTTCAGAAGTGACTCTAAGTAGCTATGACCCTAGGATAGGACAAAATGTAAAACATAAAAAGGACTCACATTTAAATATATTAAAATTAAGTTTTGTTTACAAAAAAACCCAAAGTGAAAAGCCACAAACTGGGTGAAGATATGTGCGAGAACAACAACAATAAACAACAACAAAAATATCGGTATCCTAAATATAAAGAACTCTTAAATTTAAGAGAAAAAATTGAAAAATAAACAAAAGACATCAAGAAATATTTCACAGACGAAAAAGGGATGACAAACATGAAAATGTTTTTAACTTATAATCAGGAAAATGCATTTTTTTCTATTATACTGAAGTGATATCACATTCATAAGGAAAACGCAATTTAAAGCCACAATAAAATGCCATTTTACACCTACCAGATTGGAAAGAATGGGGTCTTACGATAGCAAGTAAATAGGAAACCATACCGTAAAGTGGTGCAGCCAGTTCGGAAAACAACTTGGCATTATCTTGTAAAACTGTTATAAAGCTGATCAGGCACATGACTTATAAACCACCAACTTTGTTTCTAGATTTATACCTTAAAGAAATTTTTGGACATGAGCAGCAAGAAATTGGATATGAATGTTTGTTTCAGCATTGTTTGTAAAAGCAGGAAAAAAAAGTGAAAACGAGACCCAACAAAATAAATTGTGAAAATAAACCTGTTGAATAAAAACATCAAGTTATATAAGACTACATACAGGATACTTTCTTATAAAGCTCATAAAAGTAAACAATATACAGCCATGGGATATATGTATAAAAGCAAAAGGAAAAAAAAAGCAAATAAATGATAGATTCAAGGTAGCAGTTACCCCTAAAGAGTAGGCTGCAGATTGGTATTGAGAAGGAACACAAACGTAGGGTTAATAACAGAAAAGCTCTAGTTCTTAGTGGGTAGCTTCACGGGTATTTTATTGTTATGCCTTCAGGTTGCATATAGTTTTATGTATGTATCAAATATTACATACACAAATGTAGTGACCAGGCCGGGCACGGTGGCTCACACCTGTAATCCCAGCACTTTAGGAGGCCGAGGTGGGCAGATCATTTGAGGTTAGGAGTTTGAGACAAGCCTGGCCAACATGGTGAAACCCCATCTCTACCAAAAATACAAAAATTAGCCAGGTGTGGTTGCACATACCTGTAAACCCAGCTACTTGGGAGGCTGAAGCAAGAGAATCATGGGAACCCAGGAGGCGGAGGTTGCTGTGAGCCAAGATGGCACCACTGCACTCCAGCCTGGGCAACAGAGTGAGGCTCTGTCTCAAACATAAACAAACAAATAAATAAATAAATAAAAGAGGCTGAAGCAGGAGAATCACTTGAACCCGGGAGAAGGAGGTTGCAGTGAGCCGAGAACATGCCACTGCACTCCAGCCTGGGTGACAAAGTGAGATTCTGTCTCCAAAAAAAAAAAAAAAAGGAGAGAGAGAAATGTGGTGACCAGAAAACTTTCATACTGCTAAGAGACTATTAAAAAAAAAAAAGGAAATTATATATTCTTAATGTATGTAAACTGTATTACCTAGTGAAAGCAGAAGTATGTATAACGGATATAGGTGGAGCAGTTGAGTTTTTTAGTCACAAAGAATATTAGTCAATAACTAACTTAGTTGTAGATCTTGGACTAGTTATTTAATGTCTTTAAACCTATTTTTTTTTAACTTTTGAACCTTTTTTTAACTGTAAAGTACTGAATTACTGTAAACATCAGGAATATTATGAAGTGACTGGTACAGGTGATATATTTTTTAAATGATAGCTAATACTCCCCATGACTATTACTCAAATCTAAGAAACCCCTTATATTCTGAAGAGTTTTCCAGGTATACTGAACTTAGCCACAAACCATTAAGGTAATGAAAGAGTGACTTGTCAAAAAACAAACAAAAAAAACAAAACCAGAATTTCTGCATTCAAATAAGGTTACCCTCAAAGAGACTATATACATCTTTCACTAACCTTGCTATTGCTCAGGATGATTTTGAGAAACACTTAATTCAAACTGTTTAGTGTTGCAAACATTTTTACCAGTAGAGGAAAACCTTAACTCTTTGGAGGTGGATTTCACCTATGAAAATAGGAAATATTTTCAATCATGTTTGATGAATAATCAAGTTAAGATTTTGGTCAAAATTAACATATGACTATGATGAGACTAATTATTTTGTGTGATTTACAAATGAACTCTTCAGGCTATTTTCAAAGATGAGTTTCAAAAGAATTTTTAGCAATGGCAACGTTACTTTTAAAAAAAAAAAGCAACAACTTTGCAAAAGCTACAACTTTGCAAGGTTTCTACTTGGAAGGACAACAGTCATCCTAATGTGTAGTCTCATTTCTACATAGTACAAGTCTGAAATTACTGAAGAGACAACTGCTTATGATTAGTGAAACTACTTACCTCAGTTACCCTCAACCTTTAATTTTTCTAAGGGAAAATGAAAAGCTTTCTAAAATTTTCAGTTAAAGATAAAGATCTTTCATATAAGGAGAAAAATACAGCCAACCTACTCAATTTTGTATCTGAGGAATGGAGAATAAAAAATTATACAGTTCTGATAGGATTCCATAACGGCAATCAAATAATGAGAAGCAGTTACACAGATCTTATAGGAAGAAATTTGTGCTAATAGAGATATGCAATATATTTTAATTAAATAAACAGCACTGATGTGACCCCAACTTTTTGATGTCAATAGCTGGTGATATATATTGACCACTTATTACATTGATTTGCTGGAATATTATAACACAAATTTATAAATGGTTTTAAGAAAATATGAAAGATAAGTTTTACAAACACTTGGAATTTTACATGAAGGGGAAAGAGACATAGCCAACAGTATCCCAATAATAACTTTTTTACATATCTGATATGAGAAACCACAGAAACATTTGTAACTGATACAACATGAATTAGATTCTGAAGGCATTCTTTCTTTACCATATAAGACATAGAGAAAAAAAGAAGCAAAGAAAATTATCAAGTTTACCATTTACAAGAATAGTTTATGTAATTTCAAGAAGTCCTTAACAGCACTGTAAGTTCAAAGTTCATTTGGGAATTAAAAAAGAATGAATAAAATACTCCTTAGAGGGAGTACAATGTTTATTCAAACATTTTAGAAATAATTACATAAGAATATAGTGAAATTCGTCAAAAACAATGTCAGGTAACTTGTTTTAAAGTGGCAGTGCAATATCGTAAAGCAATGGCTTTAATGACTAAATGAAAGAATCACAAAGCACCTAGAAATATTTATTGAAGAAATAATACACAACTCATGGTTTCTTTTGTCCATTTACAATTTCAGTATTTTAGCTCTATTTCATATCACTTTTTGGTAGGTGCTTTTAACATATGAGGTTAAAGTGGTAAGTCTCACAATAAAGTAGGCATCTTTGAATATTTGAATATTTCATCTCTTCATTTCTATGAGTATAATAATCTTTCAACTGCATGATTCCTTCAGCCTGATTCTAATTTCACATTTCAATCAATGTGTTTTTGCCCGATAAAAGAGAACTGTGCATATTGACTCTGCTATTTATCTTTTTTTTTGAGATGGAATTTCACTCGTTTCCCTTGGCTGGAGTGCAATGGCATGACCTCAGCACATTGCAACTTCCATCTCCTGGGTTCAAGCAATTTTCCTGCCTCAGCTTCCCAAGTAGCTGGGATTACAGGCATGTGCCAACATGCCCGGCTAATTTCGTATTTTTAGTAGAGATGGGGTTTTGCCATGTTGGTCAGGCTCGTCTCAAACTCTTGACCTCAGGTGATCCGCCCACCTTGGCCTCCCAAAATGTTGGGATTACAGGTGTGAGCCACCGCACCCGGCTGTTTATCTTTTCATACTGCTGTCAGGTCCTTCAAGGCTGTGCTTCTGATTACGTATACACTTTAGTTCTCTTATGAGTATTTCATATTTTATGGATAGGTAGCATACCAACTCAGTATGTTAGATAACCACTGTATGGTAAAAACCAGAAATGAAAATATAATAACCCTTATGCCCTCTAAACTCCTTACATATAACAAAGACAGAAACATGTCAGAGAAAAAACATTTTAAATAATCTCAGGAAATAATAAGATCCTGCCCCCTGAAAATAAATACAACAAACCTATTAGTAACCATAGCTAAACAAGCACTGTAATATACACACTCCATTAGACATGAGAAATAGACAGCTGAAGCCAGGTTTTGACACTTATTCTCCACATCCAGCCAGTTGTCACCAGTCTAGTAAGTGCTACAGGGTTAACTGTCTCTGGACTGACAGAAATATGGTGGTACATACACAAGACAACACTGGTCTGATCAGATCCAGCAATGACATGAACTTGCTCACAGGTGACAGTAGAAAAACTAGCATTTTGGAAAACTTTTAAATCTGCTTCATGAGAGACTTTTACCTGCCAACCTAACCCCTCTTAAAACTTTTTCTTTTTTTGGTTTGCTACACTCAACAGGCACTGGCTTTTGTGATGTGGCTTTCCACCCTACTGTAAAAGTCCAGAATCCTATTTAATAAGACACATGAGCTATTAGTCAATGAACTTCAGGGCTGGATGAATCAAGGAAATATTTTGCATTGCCCCAGCTTCCTTATGAACCAGATAACTGACCAGCAGTGAACCACAATAAATTTGAAGACACAATTAAACAAAAACTTGGGAAGGCCTGGAAGAGAGGTGCCAAACTGCACTGCAAATACAAAATAAAATATTTTAATGTTCTTGATAAATATTTCTAAAAGAAATACATATAGTGAATAGGCCATTTTATAATGCTAGTTAAAACCTTGAAGAGCTGTTAAATCTGTAGGTCCATCAATATTCTGGCTCCAAATCAATATGTAGAAATGTTTTTAATTAAATTTCAATAAATACACCAGAGGGATTTAAATATAATGAGTAAAACAGTAATTTCAACCCCTGTTTTTACCAGCAATATGCTTAACTGGTTAATGATGGGCTTGAACTAATCAATAAACTACAGTCTACAAAAGGGTTTTTGTAAAAATGCATTCATTTCTGTTAATAAATAAATACAGATTCTGTATAGTCAGAGAAACCAGTATGGTGGCATATAGCAAAACAGAGAGATGATAAATCTTGGATTTTGAATCCAAGGTTTATCAAATGATTAAAGAAGAGCATTAGAGTCATGTAATCCGCATCATTCTTTCTCAAGGTCTGTCAACTGGGCACCAGAATAACATCAGATCAAAGCCCTGTTTAGTATTTCCTCTGGTTCACCTTTTGATTATGAAACAAACACTTTTTGCAAAAGATGAAAAAATAAAATTGGAGACTCATTTGGACAGAGTTAGCACAGCTAGGTCTTTTGGTGTCCTAACAATTCAAACTGAAACGAAAGGCTTCTTATAGCACTCCTATAAGCTTCTGAAAATGCAGCCAAGTGGCACTCAAAAAGACAGAACATGTTTTCTGCTTCTGTAAATATACAAGAAATGGAAAAATCACCACCTAGAAAAAAAAGCAAGGCATAAATTCATCAGCACCAAGTAAAAACAATCTTTAAAAGGAGCAAATTTCTTTTGTATCCTTGTGTTGATGAATAGGTACTAACCTCTCCTCTAGGAAAAATCCACTGCCTGAGGTTAACATAAAGATGTTAGGCAAAAGAAAAGGTAAAACTCAACAAATTACACTTTGATTCACCCAAATAAAAAGTATGAGAGAGATTTCAAGATTTTTGGCACTACTTTAAGCATTTTTCAGGATAGGTACGGTTTTAAGTTCTACTGTCTTCCTTCCGTACTCCATTATTTGGAAAAGCAGGAAGTCTCAAATATAACTCTATTACTAATAATTCTTCAGGTATTATTCCAAAAGTTGTACACTTTTGTGTCACAATAGTTAACATTTAATAAGACTCTAGTTGTAGTTAAATGTGTTGAAAGGTGTTCATATCAAAATCTTGGTTATCCTTCATACCTATCAGATATGACTAAATTGTTGGTGGCCAGAACACAAATCACATACAGTCAACCACATTATTGGATCCATGACCTACATCTCGAATTTGGCTAGTTAAACAGGAACACACAGCTACACCTGCTCCAGCTCTGCAGTGAGACACAGATCCAACAAGCTCCCACCTGAAAAGACAGAGAAGAAAAAATGTTATCTTAAAAAAAAGGATAATTTACTTTACTCAAATACTAACCAAAGATAAAAACTCCCTATGTGGGACTGGTTTTGAAGGATAGCAAGCTTCCAGTGGGAGATAAGAGATATCAAAGCATAGTATTAACTACAACTAGCAATATTTTAACATTCTGGAGTAATCTAGTATTATGCCAAAAGATACTGTAAAGCACAGGGACAACATGTAAATTACCTATTCAGCACTGGATCAAATGCTTCCACCGTATTTAAGTATGCGTTGCCATTATGACCGCCAACTGCAAAGATTTTGCCCATCACTGTTGCGATTCCCACTCCACCTCTGGGAGTGGTAAGTGCTGCCACATAATCCCATTTGTTGCTTCGGGGGTCATACCGTTCAACTGAACTCAGAGGAGAATTATCATCAAAACCGCCTATGTAAAGAAATAAGGAGAGAGGGTGGGAGCAATTTACCAATGCAGTTGTGTCCTAGCTAAATCAGAACTCGACTGGCCTTGTCTTCCTGCTCTAGGGTTCTTATGCTCAGAAGAAGGGCAGTGCCACAGCAAGCAGCACCACGTGCTGCAGATGGCTCATTCCTCCCATTGTCAGTGTACAGAGGATCCTTTGGATGTAGACAATTTTCTAAGACCAATGAGCTCCTGTAGAAGTCTAGTAAGAAGCCCACTGACTGGAAGGAGCTATGATTCTCAGCTGAGGAGAAGTCTGTCTCCATTGGTGGTTATTGAGAAGCTGTTGTTAAAGTATTTGTCACTTACAGAATCGAATTGAAAATTTCTCTATTAATTCTTAAACACTCTGCATAAGAGGTAAAGCTTCCATAAAGCAGCCATGAACCAGGTTGCCCAGAAATGGCAGCTTTATGTAGCCACACACAGCAAAGGCCACCCTTTGCCCAAATGTCTCTACAACATGGCTTCAGCCTAAAACATGCTAACTTCTCAGAAGACAGATGAGGTCAAATGCTCACTTGACTCTTTACCTCCCTTACCTTTATGGTTAAAGGGGGAAGATGTACACTTTTTAGGTAGAACCATAGTTTGGTGCCTGCTGTTAATTGGTTTTGCCTGGTTGAATTTCAATTACAAGGTGTTTTAGGGGGTGTTTTTGCTTAAAAAGGCCCCCTTTTCCTAGACAAGCAAGCATTCCGGTCTCTGCCAAGTACACTGCCCCCTTGATCTTTCAAGAGGCCTTGAAGAAAGCATGAGGGTTTTGCAGGTTTCTAGAAATCTGGCCCCAAAATTAGGGCTCAATTTTCTGATTGTAGTAGAGGTAAAGATTCCTAAGGAACAGTCCTTGGTGTTAGCCTTAACAGACAGACAAGGGCTGAGGGATGTGAACTGAGTCTTGTTATCCTTTGGGTGTTTCATGGAATAAGCAGTGAAATTTAGACAAGAAAACAGAAAAGGGAATTCTTCTTTAATGGGGGGAGGTGGTTTTCTCCTAGGGTTATCCCGAGTTGGTGTTTATAAGATAGCACAACTGCTACCCGCTGTTTTTTATGGACTGAATCATTTTGTGATATTTTTTCTGCAACACTGGAGTTTTAGTTTTTTAAAAGATATTTATGCATATGTATATATATTATATATTATATTTCACAATCCTTTTTTTTAAGACACAATCTCTATTGGGTCTGCACCTTCATCCTTGATCTCGTTAGCAATAACATTTTTTGCTGCTAGGTGGGTTAAAGAGTTAACCCTGCATGGGGTTTCATAATAAAAGATTATTAAATTAAAAAAAAAAGCAATATAAACATTGGCATAATCTTTATTTATATGAAATACCTAGGCTGGGCACAGTAGCTTATGCCTGTAATCCCAGCACTTTGGGAAGCCAAGGCAGGCAAATCACTTGAGGTCAGGAATTCAAGACCAGCCTAGCAAACATGATGAAATGCTGTCTTTACTAAAAATACAAAAAGTAGCTGGGCGTGGTGGTACATGCCTGTAATCCCACCTACTCATAGACTGAGGCAGGAGAATCCCTTGAACATGGGACGCAGAGGTTGCAGTGAGCTAAGATCATACCACTGTGCTCCAGCCTGGGTGACAGAGCAAAAATCTGTCTCAAAAAAAGAAAAAAAAAAGAAAGAAATACTGGCCAGGCATAGTGGCTCACACCTGTAATCCCAGCACTTTGGGAGGCTGAGGTGGATAGATAACCTGAGCTCAGGAGTTCAAGATCAGCCTAACCAACATGGAGAAACCCTGCCTCTACTAAAAATACAAAAAATTAGCCAGGCGTGGTGGCATATGCCTGTAATCCCAGCTACTTGAGAGGCTGAGGCAGGAGAATCCCTTGAACCCAGAAGGCAAAGGTTGTGGTGAGCTGAGATCATGCCATTACACTCCAACCTGGGCAACAAAAACAAAACTCTGCCTCCAAAAAAAAAAAACCAGAAATACCTATGGCTTACTTGAAGCATTCAATGTAATTTCCCTTGAAATAAGGTTGAGAAAAACAAATCTTACACTTTTAAAAAATTTTAGCAAAGCACATTCAATTTCTGTCCTTCCATTTACAAACATATACATCATTTAAATGTAATCCCTTACGTTAAATAAATTTGTTATTCCTAGAAAGATAAGGTTGTACATGTTTTAAACATGAAAGATGAAGATTTAAACAAAATTATAAATGTAACCTTAATAATCCAGCTGGGCATGGTGGCCTATGCCTGTAAGCCTAGCACTCTGGGAGGCCAAGGCAGGAGGCCAGTTGTTCATGACCAGCCTGGGCAACACAGCAGGGACCCATCTTTACAAAAAAAAAACAAAAAACAAAATAAAACTGGGTGTGGTAGCACGGGCTTTTAGTCCTAGCTACTTGAGAGGCTGAGGCAGGAAGATCATGTGAGCCCAGGAGTTCAAGGCTGCAGTGAGCTATGATTGTGCCACTGCACTCTAGCCTGGGCAACAGAAAGACACTGTCTCCCTTTAAAAAAAAAAAAAAAAATTCAAAAGCATCACACCAAACATATACAATTCTTATCTGTTAATTATAAACAAAATTTAATAGGAAAGAATTCAAAAGCATATCTTAGGACTGAGTCTACTTAAGGCTAAATGCAACATAATTTTTAGTTACTCTGTTATATGACAGTTGTCATTGTATATAATGATATATTAGAGAAATACCCATCTACTTACCAACTACGTATAAGCAACCATGAAGCTTGCTAACTCCATTGCCTGCTCTTCGTTGACCCATTTCTTTAACTTCTATCCACTTATCCAGATGTGGATCATATCTTTCCACGCTAGATAAAGAAGCCATTCCATCATTGCCACCTACTGCATAAACATGGTTCTGAAATGAAAAGAGTCAAACAAAAGACATGACATTAGATTTTGAATTTACTTCTACATTGTCCTAATGGTAAATTAGAATGTATAAGGCAGTATTTCATAAAATAATATGATATATAATATCTTCATACTGGTGGTAATATATTGGACCTTTCCTTAATGAATGTGATGCAGTGTAATTCAAGGGCAAGTTGCCATATAACTTACTATCAGAGCAACAGAGCCAACTCCTCCACGGGGAGTATTCATTGGTGCCACTGTACTCCATTGATCAGACTCTATGTCATATCTCTCCACATCATTGAAGCAAGTATTGTCATCTAACCCTCCAATTGCATAAATTGGGCCTCCTAAAGAAGCCAAGGCAATTCCTCGCCTGCAAAGACAATAAAACATACTTTAGCAACTGGGTTTGTTTCTAGGAAAAAAGTCACACAAAAAAACGGTGCTAATGCAAATCATTTATCATGTTAATCTTCAAATAGTATATAGTTTGTTTCCATTAAGATTTATCAAAGCTTTTCAATAGATGGCTACGGAATTGCTAAACTGTGCAACCCTACGTGAACACTGTCCCCTAAAGTTGTACAGTGCATAGCCCACACAGACTAAACTCAAAACAATAAAGTATAACCCAATAAAATAGTATAAAAGAGTCCAAAATAAGGCGGGCATAATGGCTCAAGCCTGTAATCCCAACACTTTGGGAGGTTGAGGTGGGCGGATCATGAGGTCAGGAGATCGAGACCATTCTGGCCAACATGGTGAAACCTTGTCTCTACTAAAATACAAAAAATTAGCCAGGCGTGATGGTACGCAACTGTAGTCCCAGCTACTCAGGAGGCTGAGGCAGGGGAATCTCTTGAACCCAGGAGGTGGAGGTTGCTGTGAGCCAAGACTGTGCCTTTCCACTCCAGACTGGTGACAGAGCAAGACTCAGTCTCAAAAAAAAATAGTCCAAAATATTCAATTAGCGCAACACACAGTTGTATAATTGAGAGGTTAATGAGTTGACAGAGAAGTTTTACACTGGAGGTCAGAGGCCAATCTCACTTATAAATCTATGCAATTACAGAGCTCATTTTGTTGCAAGGTTTCATTACACCACACAAAAGAATATCAAATTTTGTACTACAAGTTTTATACGACATTGCTTTATTTCTGAAGGGCATTTACTTTTCTTTGAAAATAAGAGACTTGGCCCATGTTAAAAGCTAATTTATTTAACAGCGATCACAAAAAAAAAATCTCAATTTCTTAAAAAACACACTGCAGCAATCAAAAAGTTGAACTATTATCAAACTATTATTTTGTCACTAGCTTGGATAATTTACAAACCTCTACTACCTTGTGTCTCATCTGAGACATAGCTGGCATTAATGAGTTAACACAGGAAAAGCACGAAGCAGAATGTCTGGCCCATATTTAGTGCTATGAAGTATTAGCTTTTGTTATTATTGGAGAAAGCAACTGCTTCACTGAGATTCTAACTCTAAATTTATCAGAAAGAATCCAACAAAATAATTCTTAAGGGTAAGAATTCATTTACTTCCAGTGTCCTTAACCTCTTTTCTCTTGGATATAAAGCTATGACTTACAAATACTGTGGTTATAAAAATTTTCAGGTGTGTGAAAACAAGTACACGTGTTCTCTAGAATGTAAGGATGTTAGGTCAGGAAAGTAAGTATGCCTAATAATTGTCCCTCTCCTCAAACCACAAAAGCAGACAACATTATTGGCTTATTTCCTACACCTCAAAACTCTCTTAATTTTCATGACAACACAAATTTTAGTCCATTCCTACATCTCTGGCTAGTGCTTTTCAGTTTCCTTTATCAGTGCCTTCTTCATTCCATCATTAAATTATAAAGTTCCCTAAGGATCACTCTACACTTTCTCTCCCTAAGCAATCCCATTATTTTCACAGATTTGTGATAATTCAAGTATTTATTTCCAGACATATACCCAATTTCTACTTCAAATCTGTCCTGCTGGCTCTTCAACCTTAACTTTAATCTGAAATGAAACTCACTGCCCACCTCCCTGTGGTAGGGAGAATTGTAAGATACTCCCTGTGCCTCATGACCTTCATCCCCTGGTGTTACTCTCATAATTATGCTACATTGTATGGCAAAAGGGAGGTGACCTTGCTGGGCCTAATGGAATCACACAAACCTTCGAAAGCAGAGAGTTTTCTCAAGCTGGTAGTCAGAAATTTAAAAAACCAGGTGAATGCAGTATGCTATTGCTTGTTTGAAGGTGGAGGGGAACATGTGGAAAGGATCTGAGAGTGACTTCTAGTCAACAGCCAGTAAAAATGAGAAACTCAGTCCTATAGCCACAAAAAACTGAACTGTATCAATAATCTAAATCGCCTTGAAAGTGGCTTCTTCCCCAGTGCCTTCAGATAAAAGCTTAGCCCAACCTCTTGATTCTGGCCTTGTGGGACCCTAATTAGAAAACCCAGCAAACCTGCATGACTTTTGAACTGTGAGCTAAAAAATGGGTGCTACTTTAAGCTTCTAAACTGGTGGCAATTTGTTACACAGACATAGAAAACTAATACAGCCCCATCACAAAACAAAAATTTTATTCCATTCACCACCTTGTTTTCCAAACTCAGAAATCATACCACTACCCATCCAGTTGCTTAAGGCAGAAACTGAAGAATCATCCTTGCCTCTATCTAATTGTTCTAATTATCATAAAGTCTTACTGACTATATACCTCTGAACTGTCTTTGAAATACATTCTCCTTTCTCTATATCAATTTCTATCAGTTTAGTCCAACCCACCATTATTTCTTTATACCAGGGGATGAAGAACTGAAATAACTCTTTTTGGTCTGTTAGACTGTTTTCACTCTGGTCATCCTCAAATTTCTCCTCCATTTTGTATGCGTAAATTCTCTAAAAAGAGAAATCTGATCCTATAATTCCCCTACTATTGAAATAAAAATATAAAATGTATATTTAATATACATGCATATTAAATATATGTTTAATTCAAAGTCGATCAGATAAAATATCCTTGGCAAACCTGAAAGGCCTTCATCCTTTACTTATTCTTTCTGCCTCATTTCTAGACACTCTTCCCCTTAATCTCTCAACCACACTGGACCTCTTTCATGTTCTTTGCTCTCTTTCATCTCCAGGTTTTTGAAGGCTCTTCATCTCCCTCCACTCACCACTCAGTCCACCTACAATAACTTAATCAGGCTAAATTCGGCAATTCCTTCAGATCTTAAATTAAATGGGACTTCATTAAGATGTTCTGCACTCCTCAAGCACCCTTTACTCACCCCGTGCTAATATTATCGCCCTTATATCATTATTTGTATCTTCTCTTCTACAGTGTAAGCTACACAGAGGCAGACATATAAAGATTAAAAATGTACTTTGGGATTTCATCCCCCATTTTAATCCATGCAGTTACCACGTGGTATAAATCACTCCCTATTAAAGTATTAAACTGTCATTTGTTAGCTTTTTTTCCCCCAGGATTCTTTCTCATGAGGTGAAAAAAAGCTTCAAATGTCTTCACATTTCTATTTAATCTTTCATATTTTAACACATGAAGAAAACCCAGTTGAAAATATTGTTATATTAATCAAAAATAGAAAATTAGAAGCACATATCCCCATGTGTGGCTTATTTTTTAACTGCTCATTTTGATAACAAGTTATTTTTAACTCTTACACAATGGTGCTAGTTTGCCAACCATATAAGCCACAATGTCTGAGGTATGGTTTTACTAGTTCAGGTTTCTTTCTTTCTTTTAATTAAACTGTGGGTGATATATTTATAAATAAATATATATATATAAAAATATAACCTGCAGTTTTTTGTTTTTATTTTTTGAGACAGAGTTTCACTCTTGTCATCTAGGCATGTTATTGGCTCACTGCAACCTCTATCTCCTGGGTTCAAGCAATTCTCATGCCTCAGCCTCTCTAGCAGCTGGGATTACAGGCACCCACCACCACGCCAGCTAATTTTTGTATTTTTAGTAGAGACACGGTTTTGCCATGTTGGGCAGGCTGGTCTCAAACTCCTGACCTCAGGCAATCCACTCACCTCAGTCTCCCAAAGTGCTTGGATTACAGGCATGAGCCACTCACTATGCCTGGCCCACTGGCAGTTTTATTAAAAGAAACTTCAGCAATATTTTCAATATTTACTCAGATAGCCTTCTTCTCTCTTCTTGAATTATATTTTCACTCTGACCCAGAGGCAGAATTATTCTAGTATTCTAGTTATTCTAATATCTAGTTGTATATAAATTATTAAGCTCAGTCTTTGAAATCCTTATGCTATTTACTGAACAATAAATTGAAAAAGAAAAATAATAGTCAATCAAATTTAATCTCCCGTTTGGTGCAAAATGTATGTGATCTTTCTGACATACAATTCCAGTCGCTGGGAGGAATTACAGTATGTTTCATTGCTATTATACTGAATCATAAACAAATATTTATTTGTTCCTACTAAAGCAACATACACCTCTTAAAATATCTAGTTACTCCTGTAAGTTTTCTTGTCTCCAGATCACAACCCTTCAACTATTTTTTCTAGATAACATGGTTTTCAGATGAATTACTAACCTGCTAGTTCTTACATGCATTCCAGATTATCATTCTCACATTTTTAATAATCAATTTTGTGCACCTATTTCTTATGTTCAAATTATAAACACATTACTGTACTAGTAAGTTATATTATAAAACATCCACCCAAAATAAATTTTTAAAAATGTACAGAGTCTAATCTTTTATTTCCATATCCCAACTGGTGTTATATATCCTACTTCAACACCACAGCTGCAGATTTGGAGATACCGGTGTCAAGAACAATACAACTATAAATTCCCTTAATCTAAGGCTTCACTTCTTTTAACGTAGGCAATATATTCACTTTTTTCCTTTCCTGAACTGTGTTTCATAATGGTTAAGGTACTTTTCTCCATAGGAAACAATCATAAGCCTGATTTCCCACCATGCTATGTTGTACTGGTGTAACTGAGTTTTTAAAATACCTAAGGCAGATTTTAACTTCTAACTCTAAGTTTAACATTTTTTAGGTTTTTGCCTAGAGTAGCCTACCCTGTCTTTAGAATCTTGATTTGGTCACACATCTTAGTGATCTTTCCACCTTAGGATACCTAAGTTTGGTATTCAAGTCAGTAATAAAAATGTCAAACAGGTTAGAGTAGCAAGTATGTTACTGAAAATCTCCTCTTTAGAGTGATATATTAATCAACATATATTTCAGTTTATGTTGATGAGAATACAAACATTAGAACACAAATATGTAAATGAGAACATAAATATGTAGATGAGAACTTAAAATATTAACGCTCATCAGGGTAAAAATCAGTGAAGAAAATAGAAATCGAGGACAATTTTCTTAACATGATAAAAATATAGATACCTTAGTTCTAAAGTCAGTATCTTATTTAATAGTGAAACACTACTTTTCTAACAAGATCAGAAACAAGACAACATCTACCATCTCTGCCACTATTCACCGGTATTAGATTATTAGGCAATAAAATCAGACAAGAAAAATCAATTAGAAGCATAAGAATGTATGGGAAATTTGCCCTAAAAAGTCTAAAGATTTATTAACAGTACTGTATCAATGGTAATTTTAATTACTACTATGGCTGTATAACATGTTAATGTTATGGGAAGCTGGGTGCAGGGCAGACGGCAAGGTTTTGCCATCTTGGCACTGGCATTTGGCATTATCTTTGCCACTGGCATTTGGGGTAGAAGATTCTTTATTGTGGGGGCTGTCCTGTGCATTATAGAGTCTTTAGCAGCATCCTTGACTTCTTCCCATAGATGCTAGCAGCAATCTTCCCATCTCCAAGCTGTGACAACCAAAAATATCTCCAGATACTGCCAAGTGTCCCACAGAGGGGACAAAATCATCTTCAGTTGAGAACCACTAGTACACAGGAACTTTACTATTTTTGCACTTCTCTGGATAAACTAAAATTATCTCAAAATAAAATGTTTTTAAAAAAATCAATGTTCGTGTATAAGTGAAAACTGACTACCATATGGTACTCTAAACCATTATTGCATTTTTAATTCTATAAAGAAAATAAAAAGTGGTAACAAAGCATCACCTTGGACATGCTAACAAAATGTGTTTGAGAAGGTATTTAAAGTTTCTAAAATAGAAAAAAAAGTTTAAAATAAGGCCTTTAAATTTTATGAAACTTTATTTCCACCATCAGTTCAAAATAACTTTCCATGCTGATCTACCTCTTTGTGTTCATTGATGCCTTCATCATCCATTTATTAGTGAGAGGATCAAACATCTCCATGCTACCTAAATGTTCATTTCCATCATGTCCACCTACTGCATACACTTTACCTGTCAAATAGAGAAGCATTTTCATTTGACTCCAAATAAATTAATAACATTAATGTTTTATATATATATATATATATATATATATATATATACACACACACACACACACATTATATAATTAAAATGTCACCATAAGTTAATTTTCAACAGCTGCTGCTTTGTCCAACGTTAGGATCAATGTCATTTCAGTAGCTGAATGAAAAATCAATGTAAGCTTGCACTAAACATGCTGTTCTACATGAAGTAATTTATTAGTAAATGCTCTAACACTATACCCCCACTTAGGTTTCCCAACTTTTTATTATTTGGTAGATGAAATCACTAATCTTGCCTTCAAAGAACACTTAATAAAATGGAAAAATGCTCTTTTTAGATTATACTTTAAAATATAAAACTGGTGGCCAGGCATGGTGGCTCACGCCTGTACTCCCAGCACTTTGGGAGGCTGAGGTGGGTGGACCACCTGAGGTCAGGAGTTTGAGACCAACTTGGTGAAACTCCATCTTGACTAAAAATACAAAATATTAGCCTGGCATGGTGGTGGGCACCTGTAATCCCAGCTACTCAGGAGGCTGAGGCAGGAAAATTCCTTGAACCCAGGAGGCAGAGGTTGTAGTGAGCTGAGATTGCACCACTGCCTTCTAGCTCGGGCAACAAGAGTGAAACTTCGCCTCAAAAAAAAAAAAATTATACACACACACAGATAGATAGATAGATAAACTGGTTTGTTGTTTGGTTTTTCTTTTTGAGACAGGGTCGTGCTCTGTGACCCAGGCTGGAGTGCAATGGCGTTATCACTGCTCAATGCAGCCTCAAACTCCTGGGCTCAGGTGATGCTTCTACCTCAGCCTCCCCAGTAGCTGAGACCACAGGCATGCACCATTGTGAATGGCTAAATTTTTAAATTTGTTTGTAGAGACAAGGTCTCCCTACCTTGCCCAGGCTGGTCTTGAACTCACAGGCTCAAATGATCTTCCCACCTCAACCTTCATAAAACTGTTAATATGATCAATTTTTTTACTCAATGAAACAAACAAAAATACACACAGAAAAAGAGGAGACATCATACACCAAAATGTTAACTGGGATTATTTCTGGGTGTTTGTATTACAAGCGGTTTTCAATTTTTATGAAAATGTTTTTATATTGTTAAAAATTCTTTTATACTTTTATAATAAAAAAGTGGCCATTTAGAGTTTTCTGACAATGTATCCATGGTTCTAGAATTAATTAATTTTCAGGAATGAGTAAAAAAATTTCAGTAATAATTATTAATTTTAGATGGGTATTAAAAAGGATGATATATAATTATAATTTTGGTTCAATAAACATTTTTTCTTGGTTTAATTTTTTGGTAAATATAACTGAGAATAATTTAACTCTTTATTTTCTTTCATATTTATCTCCATATCATGCACTTATATGCAACAGATTGCACACTGAGCATCTGTGGGTACAAGGCAAGTAAATAATCACTAACCAAACATTTTATTTAAGAATAATTTATAATTTTGTCATTTTCTTACATAAAAAATAAATTCTCAAAGTTCAGATATTTAAAAAAGAGCGCTGTGATCATGTGATATTTCAGACAAGCATGTACCCACCTTCCACAGAGATTACACCCACATGTCGCCTTCGGCTATTCATTTCTGGCCCAAAGAACCAACTGTTTTTGTTGATAGAATAGCATTCAATACTCCGAAAGGGGTCACCAGATCCACCTCGACCACCTACACAAAACAGCACACCTAAAGGTAAAGGCACAAATAGAGATAAATCATAGCGGCCAAACTAAAAAAACAAGCAAAAAAAAAAAAAAAAAAAGTATAGAAAAGCATTTAGAAAGTTCAAACTTTGGGTAAAAGCAAAGAGACAAAAAAAAATTATTTGGATAATAATCAGTGTTATCATGTTACTAGAAATCTAATGTAATTTTCTTCTTGTCCCCTCAGAGAATAGGGTATATCAGCTATCTCTGCTAGCTAATATTCCACTACAATATGTTGTATACCCTCAACCCACCTTCTAAAATTCCTCTTGCTAAGGTCATAACAAAACCAATCAACCCCTGAGTTAATTTCTTACTGAACAGAATTGCCACACTTGATATGTTGATCACTGACCATTTTTCAGGAAACATCTTACCTCCTTGATTTCTATAATATCAGTCTCCTTTTGTCGCCAACCATTTATTTCCTTCTTTCTACGTTTTCCATGTTCCATTCTGAGCCCACTTCTCACATAACTTTTTGCTCATTCAGGAAAACTTCATCCCTTTGTTTTAGATTCCACCTTTATTGTAATACCTTCCTATATACATTTCCAAGCCACATCTCCACGTGATATCCCACAGACACCTCAAACTCAACAAGTTCAAAAGGATCTCCCCTCCTTGCCTACCTAAACAACCTCTTCCTTCCTTGTGGTGTTCTATCTGTTCCTATTTCCAATGCCACTGGTAACAGTTCATACCCTCATCACCTATTAAACTAACTACTGCAAAATCCTGTCCTCTCTTAATAGTTAGCAGTCTTTTTGCTTTCAGATTCTTACCACTGTAAACTTACGAAAAAGCTCTTTTGATAGCCTTCTATTACCTACACCGGTACTTCTCAAAAACTTTAGAGAATGCCACTGAATTGTGCACTTGAAAAATGGGCAGGTGCAGTAGCTCATGCCTGTAATCCCAGCATTTTGGGAGGCTGCGGCAGGAGGATCATTTGAGGCCAGGAGTTGGAAACCAGCCTGGGCAAGAGAGCATCTCTACAAAAAAATTTGAAATTAGCCAGGTGTGGTGGTACCTGCCTGTGGTCCCAGCTACATGGGAGGCTGAGGCAGGAGGCTCACTTGAGCCCAGGATTTGAATGCTGCAGTAAGCTATGATTGCATCATTGCATTCCAGTCTGAGTAACAGAATGAGATCTTGTCTCTAAAAAGAAATAAGGCAAAAATGCTTAAAACGGCAAATTTTGTTATATATATTTTACCACAATTAAAAAACTTACACACACATACTATAGTGTAATTCTGAATCACCTGGAGGACATAAAATATGGATTGCTGGGCCTGACTTCAGAGTTTCTGATTCAGGAGGTTTGAAATAAGTCCAAGAATTTGCATTTCTTACAAATTCCCAATGCTACTGGTCCAGGGGCGACCACCTCCTTCACACTTTGAGCAACAAAGACTGCTTTACAAGGTAAAACCTTATCACAGCATAAAGGTCTTCCAGGATCTAACCCAATCTCCTCCCCGCTCTCTCTCTCTCTTAAACTTCATGCTCCTGCAACTATGCATATAGTACACATCTTTGGTGTTCCTATAGCACTTCTGGTAATAAGCATTCATTAAACACACAGTATTAAAATGATCTCTTATGCTGACATCTCTTACCAGAGTCTAAGGTAGTTTAAGACTGTGTATTAAACATTTATGCATTAACAAGGACTAGAACCGTACCTGCCATGTACTCGGCATTCAATAATTCCCTGAACTCCCTTTACCCTAACTAGCATTCAGAAGAACATTTATTTATTATTGAAAACTAAGGCTAAGGTTTACTTTCCTATAAAACCTTTTCTGACTCTTTCAAGATAAAAATAACTACTGTTTTCTTTTACATCCCACTATACCTTAAGATGATATAAAAGCACCTGTTAATTCTTTACTGCATTTATTTATTCAAAAGTCCATTTTCCTAGACAAGACAAGTTATTCCAAAATAAGTCTGGCTATCTTCTGTATGTGCCTGCATTTCTTATACCTAACCCACAGCCTTTCAGCAAAAATTAATAAATATTTGCTGAATGACTGCATAAATGAATGCCTGGTAGCTGCTTGTCCTATCTTTTTCAACTAATTCAATATTTTGTTAGATAAATTTAAAGCTGGAAGGGCCATTAGGTGTGGTAGCTCACACCCATAATACCAGCACTTCGGGAGGCTGAAATGGGTGAGTCAGTTCAGCCCAGGTGTTTAAGAACAGCCTGGGACCACAGGCACATGCCACTACATGTGAGACTCACTAAAATATAGTGAGACCTGAGTGGGTCTTAGCTGCTCAAGGGGGCTGAGATAGGAGGACTGCTTGAGCACAGGAGGTTCAAGGCTACAGTGAGCTATGATTGCACCACTGCACTGCAGCCTGGATGATAGAGGGAGACCCTGACTCAATTTTTTTTTTTTTTTTTTTTTTTTTTTTTTTTTGAGACAGAGTCTTGCTCTGTCGCCAGGCTGGAGTGCAATGGTGTGATCTTGGTTCCCTGCAAACTCTGCCTTCCAGGTTCAAGTGATTCCCCCGCCTCAGCCTCCAGAGTCACTGGGACTACAGGTGCGTGCCACCATGCCCGGCTAATATTTTTTGTATTTTAACGGACACGGGACTTCACCATGTTGGTCAGGATGGTCTTAATCTCCTGACCTCATGAGCTACCCACCTTGGTCTCCCAAAATGCTGCGATTACAGGCGTGAGCTACCACGCCCAGCCAAAATTTTTTTTAATAAAAAAATAAAAATAGGCCGGGCGCGGTGGCTCAAGCCTGTAATCCCAGCACTGTGGGAGGCCGAGGCGGGTGGATCACGAGGTCAAGAGATCGAGACCATCCTGGTCAACATGGTGAAATCCCGTCTCTACTAAAAAATACAAAAAATCAGCTGGGCATGGTGGCGCGTGCCTGTAATCCCAGCGACTCAGGAGGCTGGGGCAGGAGAATTGCCTGAACCTGGGAGGCAGAGGTTGCGGTGAGCCGAGATCGGGCCATTGCACTCCAGCCTGGGTAGCAAGAGCGAAACTCCGTCTCAAAAAAAATAAATAAATAAATAAATAAAGTTGGCAGAAACTGTAAAGATCATTTAGTCAAATTGTTTATAAGTAAACTGAGGCCTTAAGAAATGTGTTTATAAGTTAGGCTGGGTGCGGTGGGTCACACATGTAATCCAGCACTTTGGGAGGCTAAGGCGGGTGGATCACTTGCAGTCAGGAGTTCGAGACCAGCCTGGCTGACATGGTGAAACTCTGCCTCTACTAATAATACAAAAAAATTTAGTCTGGTGTAGTGGTGCACACAAGAAATCGCTTGAACCTGGGAGGCAGACGTTGCAGTGAGCCAAGATTGCACCACTGCACCCCAGTTTGGGTGACAGAGTGAGACTGTGTCTCAAAAAAAAAGAAAAAGAAATTTGTTTATAAGTAAACTGAGGCCTTGAGAAATTTGTCCAAAATTACGGATGTTCAATGGCACAGCTAGAATTATAACCCCAGAATGTAACACTAATCTTTGATTAGATTTTCTTTAAGTGAAAACTAGTATTTCATCTATATAGTTCATGTAGGAACACATCATGGAAGGAAAAGAAAATTAAGTAAAAAGACTAGGATGCATATCCTTTCTTTTCTATGTCTATGTGTGGCCTTGAGTATACTTTTAACCTAATTCTTAGTCTCTTCATCCTTAAAATGGAATAAAACTACCTATTTCACAATGAGGATCAAATCCTTTGCTAAAATATAATACATAAAGTTGCTTCAATCATGTAAGAGATCATTTATATGAGCATCTAGTACATTTTGGCATATAACCTAGGCTGTTAAGACATTGTTTGAATTCAATTCTGAATTTGAAATATTTCATCAAATACCTTGACTTTCTAAATTCACAACAAAAAAGCTACCCAACTAAAAAAACTAATTCTTTACATCAACCTATTAAAAATAAGAATAATTAGTTCTTCTTCTACTTCTTCATAAGCAGGTGTATGACTTTCAGCGTTTCTTTTTATTACCTAGATAAAATCTCATTCTACTCAATCAAGTATTGCCTTTTGCTGTTTTTCAGGCTATTTCAAAGACCTCATTATTTGATAATTGTATATTTAGATAGCACCACATAGCGAGGAAGTCTCTATTCAGAGCTCCTCTTCCTAAATTTCTGAACCTCATGTATTCCCTCATGTCTCAAATATATTACACTTTATAAATATTTAAAAGTGATACTTCTTATAGCATAATGTCTCAAGAAAAGAAGTGAACATGAACTATTTTCTTGGGAAAATGAATGCCTCCTAAAATATAAGGGCTTTAGATTCTAAGAGTTTAATATAACTCATTATACAAATATTAGCTATGTTTACTGCCCTTCTTTTTATTTGGTAAAATGAAAAACAAATATTTAGACACACAATGTATTTCAAGCTCCATGCTTGGCCCTAGGGATACAAACCTAAACAAGATGCTCAACTGTCTTTGAGAAACTTAAGACATGTCAAATGAATACATGACAATGCAACATAGTAAACCAGGTTCAGAATCTGGGACAATCTCAAAGGAAGAGATATTTTGGTAGGCTCTTCAGAGTATATAGAACTGATTATGGCTTTTTAAAAAATTGGCCTATTGGTAAAACTAAATAATGTACAATAAAAACTATAAATACATACATACAACTGTATTTGCCAATTATTACTTTAAGGCAATCAGACACTAATTATTTTACAACTACATTTGGGCACACACGAACAACCCTCAAATACAATAAAGATCTTTCCAGGAGAGTTTTTATCATTGTATTACATCAATAAGCAATTTGGTTACCAGCAGTATGCTTCCTTGGGGTAGTCCGAATAGAGTATTCAAAGTCAGGTACTGCTCTGCTACTCAAGTGAAGGTGGTAATTTCTTGCTTCATCCAGTAAATCTCTACATTTTAGATTTTGCTTGACAATCTGTTCTTTTGCCACAACACCCATAAGAAAATCAACCGGCAACAATGGCAGACGAACCTAAGATCATGAACAGTTGCAATATAAAATTTAAGTGAAAATAAGATGATTCATTCTCCACTTTCACTGCAGCATGTTCTCTTTTTAAAACTTACGTTGCTACTTTATGAAATCTAACATGTTCATGAAATTCAATGCGCCAAATTCTAAAGCAATTTCCAGTACTGGTCTACTTGAATGAAATCAGACTATACGTTAAATTACATCCACCCACTTTAAATATAGGTTTAAATAGGCTTTATAATTCAATTGTCTTCATTCAAATTACTTACTTCCAAAAATGGTACTGACATAATCACAAGGTCCTTCTGTTGATAAAGACATAATCAAAACAAAACTGCTGTGCTTTGTTCTTTTGCCTTTTTAAGCTAAGATTAAACATACGGAAATGTGATTTCTTATTTAAAAATGTAAACATTCATATCTGAAACAAGTGCTGTTTTCTTCAAATCAGTAATCTTGGAAGGGAAGACACTAACTCAGGGACTCATCCCCTCTTTCAGTAGAGGCATTCATCATTCCTCTATTAAAGATGCACTGATTTTCCAGTGGATTAAAGGGGATGATGAAACCAGGTAATGCTATTTTGAATAAAAAGCGCGCACACACACACACACACACACACACACACACACACACACACACGGGGTTGAGTCCAGTCACTCCCCAACTGCAAGACTTTGTTGCAGTAGTCCCTCTACCTATTGCCATGGTCCCCCTTGAATAAAGTCTGCCTTATATGTCTTAAAAAGTAACATATATACACAAATAAGATATAGCTGCAAGAAAATAAAACTTTCCATTTGCTTTTGCTGACAAATTTACTTTCAAAATAATTCTAAGAGAGAAGATCTAAATGTGTACTGAACTTTGACACTCATATGAATGCAAAAATATTGTGAGATGCACTTGAAAAATATGTTTTATCATAATCACACTTTGAATAGGTTTACTTCATCTGCCTATAAATATCTAAAATGAGAACACTGGTCATTTTAAGCACTTTCATTCTTCTATTTATTAAAGTTTCTTGTAATGCTACTGAGAAACTTTATGTTATTAAAAATTATGAGAATTATCATTGAGTGCTTTTATCAAGCACAAAGTTTTAAAGCATTTAATTTAGAAAAATAAGTAATAATTCCTCTTTTAAGTAACAAAACATCATTTTACTTCTCAGGAATAAATGGAGAAAGGAAAAAAGGGAGGAAGGAAAGGAGGGAAGAGAGAGAAAGGAAAAGGGAGGAAGACAAAAGAAAAGAAATATCACAAGGGCCTATAATCTTTTCATCCCAGTAACACCTATTAACAGTAAAAAATAATAACAGTAACAATAATCAGATACATTTCTGAGGTTTAAAAAAAAGTCAAAGTATGGTGAGAGAAGAAAATAGAAAGTGATGTCCTATGGCTCTTTGCATAATAAATCTACACACATTAGGACTAACTATACTTTTATTAGCAAAATAATTCATTAAAATTTAGAAACTTCATTATAAAACACTATAAATTATATTTAGAGCTGTTTCCTCAAACCATTTTCTATTAGCATACATAAAATACTCATCATTAGTATCCCAAAGGAATATTTTCAGGTTAAAAAGCAGAGAATGGTATTGCTAATTCAAATGTGACAAATTTAGATTCATCCTGAAACAGAACAGCAAGTTAATAGGAAAGTTAGAGAGCTAAAAGCCATTTTTATCATTGTATTTCATCAATAATTTCTTTTTTTTTTTTTTTTTTTTTGAGACGGAGTTTCGCTCTTGTTGCCCAGGCTGGAGTGCAATGGCGCGATCTCAGCTCATCGCAACCTCCGCCTCCTGGGTTCAGGCAATTCTCCTGCCTCAGCCTCCTGAGTAGCTGGGATTACAGGCACGCGCCACCATGCCCAGCTAATTTTTTGTAGTTTTAGTAGAGACGGGGTTTCACCGTGTTGACCAGGATGGTCTCGATCTCTTGACCTCGTGATCCACCCGCCTCGGCCTCCCAAAGTGCTGGGATTACAGGCGTGAGCCACCGCGCCCGGCTAATAATTTCTATATTCCTTCAAATAATCTACACTTTTCAAAATAAATGAAGCCTCTTGATTTGCTTCTGTATTTCATTTCTATGTGACATCTTATTTCAGCCCCTACCTGTGCAAGTGTTTCATCCAACCATTTGGAATGATGCTGAGGATTGGCAAGAAGCCACTTGATGGCAGCATTATAGACCTGCTTTTCATTTTCAATATTTAGATCACTGGAAGACAAAAGCTTATGGAGGTGCTGGGGTGATACACTTACAAAGTCTTCACACTCCACTACTTCAGTAAAATGCTCACAGGCATACTGATCTGCCATGTCCATTAAGTCTATTCGATTGTGACTTTCTGCAAAGGCTCTTACTGCCAGGCAATTGGAGGGATGAAAATGTAACTTCATGTATTCACAACAAGCTCTAGCCACCAGTTCAACCTGCAGAATACAGGCTGCATATAAGAGAGGTTGGACGTTGTCAACAGTCAAAGTGAGCCGTGAAGAATAGACAAACTTTACCAAGTCTTCTATTGCGTCACCATCAAAATCTCTAATCTCAATCAGCGTTTGCTTGGCTTCGGCCATTTCAGAAAGAAACATGGCTCTAAAGTAGGGAATAACACAAGCCAATACCAGCTTGTGACAAGAGATTAGCTTTGAACCAACCTGTTCAAAAGAAACCAAGAAAGACTCAGTTTAATATCAAAATCAGCTTCAGGTCATCATTGTGTTTGGAGCAGGAACAAAATTTCTAGACAAATTTAGAGTGTTTTTATAAGGCAATCCTTTGGTCATTTACTTTCAATCTAGGCCAATTTCTTAAAGTCAGGCAATTTTCATCTTCCAAATTAACCAAATATCTTTCATATATATACTACATATGTATATATGTGTACATATATACAATATATGTATAAATGTATATGAATATATGTATAAATGTATACAAAATGTATATGTATATACATATTAAATATGTATGTGTATAAAATATATGCATACATATATACATATATGTATAAATATATACATATAAAAATATATGTATATACATGTGTATATACCTATACAAAAAATACATATCTGTATACACATATATACGTGTGTGTGTGTGTGTGTGTGTGTGTGTGTGTGTGTGTGTGTGTGTGTATTTTTTTAGACAAGGTCTTGCTCTTGTCACCCAGGCTGGTGTGCAGTGGCGTGATCTCAGCTCACTGCAACCTCTGTCTCCCGGATTTAAGTGATTCTCCTGCCTTAGCCTATCAAGTAGCTGGGATTACAGGCATGCACCACCAAACCTAGCTAATATTTGTGGGTTTTGTTTTCTCAGTAGAGACAGGGTTTCACCATGTTGGCCAGGCTGGTCTCGAACTCCTGGCCTCAACTGATCCGCCTGCCTTGGCCTCCCAAAGTGCTGAGATTACCAGAGTGAGCCACTGCACTTGGCCTCTTTTATATACATATCTATAACATATATACAACAAATCATGATTTTTCTATATGATATTTCAGGGACATTTTGTAAATTAGTAATAGCAAACATCAGTCAGCACTCCTTACGTGTCAACCACTATTGTAAGAGCTTTTATTTTGGAGATAGGGTCTCATCATGTTGCCCAGGTTGGAGTGCAGTGGCATGATCATGGCTCATTGCAGCCTCAACCTGCTGGGCTCAAGCAATCCTCCAACTCAGCCTCCCATGCAGCTGGGACTACAGGCACGTGCCACCACACCCAGCTAATTTTTGCATCTTTCAGTAGGGACAGGGTTCCGCCATGCTGCCCAGGCTGGTCTCAAACTCCTGATCTCAAGTGATTCACCTACTTTGGCCACCCAAGGTCCTAGGATTACAGGCATGAACCACAGAGCCTGGCCTTCTAAGTGCTTTTCATATACTAACTTAACTGTCCCAACACCCCTATGAGTAAGTACTATTATTTTCCACAATTTATCAATCAGAAAACTGAAGCACAGAGTAAATATATAGTAGTATTTACTATGAGGTCAACTGAGGTTTTTTTTTTTTCATTTTCTATTCACATTATCTTGAAATGATATAGCTCATATACAAGCAATAAAAAAACTGCAATCTCATCATCTTAATTATTGAAAAATCAGATAGCTTCCAACAGTGTGTCATTACAAACAGCACAGTAGTGAACTTCTTTGTAACTCTTTACTCACATTTTCTATTATTCTGACAGATAAATTCTTGTAAGTAGAAATGCTGCTTCAAAGGATACAATGTGAATATATACTGTCAAACTGTCCATTTCTGAGCTTCTTAACAGTATTGGCACCGTATCTTGAGTGTTAAGAAACTTTTTTTTTTTTTTTTTTGTATAGACAGTCTATGTCGCCCAGGCTGGTCTCAAACTCCTGAGCTCATGCAATCCTCCCGCCTAGCCTCCAAAGTGCTTAGATTATGGGCGTGAGCCACTGTGCCTGGCCACAGTTGACAATTTGATGAATAAAAATATCTCATTATTTATCTTTTCTTTTGCTCATAAGATCGAATCATTCACAAATTTTGGGCTACTTGTATTTCTTCTATGAACTACATATTTTTTCTTATTCATTTGTAAGTATTCCTCATACAATCAAAGTGTTAGGCATTTGTCATATATATTTCAAACTTCTCTTTCACAGTTTGCTTTCAATTTTTATTCTCTCCCTATGGATTTTCACATAATTAAATCAAGTCTTCTTATTATTTAAGGTACCCTGCTATAAATGGGAATCATTCTAATATTCTACATTTACTTCACATATTTTTTCTACTACTTTTATGGTTTTATGTTTTACACAAGTTTTTATTTACATCTGGAAGTTTTTGGTACTGAGTGGGCAGATATCTTCTTTTTAATACAGTATTAATCCCATTTTCCCAGCAGCTTATAATAATCAAATACAAGTAACATTATAGTACCATTTTAGTAATTTTCCTGTTTTCATGTAGTGTTTTGATTATATAATAAACTTGTAGTTGTGTCTCATTATTTGAGAACTAATTTTAAAATGAGAATTTCTGGAGTGTTCAAATGTATAGTTTCGCTTATAAAAGTCCCTTGCTCAGTCTTTTTTCACTAATGTAGAGGAAGAACCAGTATCATTTATTTCAGCAAGTACACGATAATCATTTCTGTCTGTTATGCTGCATTAAATTTTTTCACAGAACTCACTAGGCAGGATTTAGATTCTAATGAGACTAAAGTTGTAAACTACAACATAAAGCTTGGCATGTTTTCAAATTCACATTAGCTCTAAAATGGGATCTGAAACCTGATACTAAATAATTTTTAAATAGCCTAAACAGACTCTTAAAAAAAATTATTTCCACATACCACCACTGGGATTCAGTTTCTATGCAAATATTTGCAAGTCTCACATGACTTAAACCTGATCCATTAAATAACTTGCCAACACTCTCTTACATAATAGTATCATAAAATAGGGTTCCACAATTTCTAGATAATCATTATTTTAACACTTGCCATCCAAGCTGTACAAATCAATGGACAGGAAGTTAATTTCACGATGTTCTTTATAAGATTCTGTCCCTTTACAATTCTATTTGAATCTTGATTCAAATAAACTAAAAGGTGGCTATTTAACATATATACCCCTATGTACCCTTTCAGAATAAATATCCATTTTTACTTGGAAAAGATCTTTGAGTCACATGTATAAACAGGAACAGCTAAAAGTTTAGCTTTTTAATGCACTGATTTTCCTTTGATGTTATATGGTTTCATCACATTCCTGAAAGTTTATTTGTACAATTTCTTTCCCTGGCACATAAAAATAATTACCAATTACAAAAATTATTTCATCAGAAATTTGAAAATGAAAGTAATCAAAATCTAAAGACCTGATTTTTAAAATTGGATAAAAATCTGCAAGCTACATAATATTAAACATTACTATACAATTTAGAATTATATAAATACTATATGTCCCTGATACTAGTTAATTTTCTAATTTATAGTCTTTGTTAGATCAGTGAACATGTGACTAATTCAAGATACTATTAAAAAAGAAAAACTTCAGACAATTAAATTTAACAGAGTTTAACTGAGCAAAGAAGGATTCAAGAATTGGGCAGTCCTGGAACCAGAATAGGTTTAAAGAGACTCTGGTGCTGCTGCACAATCAAAAATTATTTATGGACAGAAAAAGGAAGGAGACACACAGAAAATGGAAGTGAGGTACAGCAATAGATGGATCAGTTACAGCTCAGAGTCTGCCTTACTTGAATACAGGTTGAACAACTGGTTGCCTTTCATAGGGTGAAACTCAGTGATTGGCACAAGAGTAGGCTAAAGTCTATTTACACATCCAGTTAGGTTACAGTTTACTGTGTACAGAGAAACCTTTAGGCCAAAAATTATTTATGGGCAGAAAAAAGAAGGTGACACACAGAAAATGCAAGTGAGGTATAGAAACAGATGGATCAGTTACAGCTCAGAGTCTGCCTTACATGAACACAGGTTGAACAAATGGTTGCCTTTAATAGGATGATACTCAGTGACTGGCACAAGAGTAGGCTAAAGTCTGTTTACACATCCAGTTAGGTTACAGTTTACTGTGTACAGAGAAACCTTTAGGCCAAGCTTAAACTATGTAAGGTGGGAGCTTTAGGCTAAACTTAATTTAACAATACTCAGGGAAAAATCATGTCACACTTCAGTATTAAAATATACAGAATATTAACATTCATTCAATGATTCCTTAGGCATTTGTTTAAAAAGCTTAAATACCAACTATTAATCAAAACTTTGAGTAATTTTCCCTAGACTAGCCAATATAAATGAAAATACAATGAAACAAAGGCTTTTGGATTAGTAAAGCATTTGACTAGAAACATATAAAGCATTCCTGACTCCACTAGTGTGGAGTTCATCATGGCTCTTGAGCCACTTGCTTGAGCCCGCTCCCACTCTGTGGAGTATACTTTCATTTCAATAAATCTTTGCTTTTGTTGCTATTTAAAAAAAAAAAAAAAAAAGAATTCATCATGGTTAATATTTTGTAAACTATCTCCTCTTCATTTAAAAAAAAATTTAGTAGAGGGCTGGGCATGGTGGCTTACACCTGTAATCCCAGCACTTTTGGAGGCCGAGGTGAGCAGATCACCTGAGGTCAGGAGTTCAGGACCAGCCTGACCAACATGGAGAAATCCCATCTCTACCAAAAATACAAAAAACTAGCTGGGCGTGGTGGCACATGCCTGTAACCCCAGCTACTCGGGAGGCTGAGGTGGGAGAATCGCTTGAACCTGGGAGGCAGAGGTTGCGATGAGCCGAAATCGTGCCATTGCACTCCAGCCTGGACAACAAGAGCAAAATTCCATCTTAAATAAATAAATGAATAAATAAATTTAGTAGAAAAAGTAAAATTTTATCTTAATATTATTAAGCATTAATGAATACAACAAAATAAATATTATTAAGCACTATATATGCAGGAAAATTTTCCATAAATAGTTGAAAAATGCTCTTTTACTCTAATACACTTTAACACACTTTATAGCAACTTCTGCAAGCATCTTCTTTAATATTTTTTACTCTACATGTACATTATTCATTACCATTTGACATTTACATGCCTTTTTCATCACTGTAAACATTATTGTAGTGGATATGCATTTGCATAAATACTTTCTATTTTTGGATTATTTACTTAAGAGAGGTTCTCAGCACTGGACTTCATGGGTAAGAATAATCTTGATATTTGAAAATTAAAAATAGCCTAATGGCTGGGTGTAGTGGCTCATGCCTATAATCCCAGCACTTTGGGAGGCCAAGGAGGGCAGATCACCTGAGGTCAGGAGTTCAAGACCAGCCTGGTCAACATGGTGAAACCCCATCTCTACAAAAATACAAAAATTAACCAGGCATCATGGCGGCTGCTGGTAATAATTCCAGCTACTTGGGAGGCTGAGGTGGAAGAATCGTTTGAAACTGGGAGGCGGAGGTTGCAGTGAGCTGAGATTGTGCCATTGTACTCCAGCCTAAGTGACAGAGCGAGAGTCTATCTAAAAAAAACAAACAAAAAAGCCTACTGTCTTAGTTTGTTCAGGCTGCTATAACAAAATATCACAAACTGAGTGGCTTATAAACAATACAATTTATTTCTCATAGTTCTTGAGACTGGAAAGTTCAAGATCAAGGCACTGGCAAATCCATGTCTGGTAAGGACTTGCTCTAAGTTCACTGATGGCAACTTTTCTTTGTGTCCTCAGATGGTGGAAAGTGCAGGGCAGCTATCTGTGCCCTTTTTTTTTTTTTTTTTAAGGTCTAAATACAATTTGAATGAGGTACAGATACATGTCCAACTTGTGATCATGAGTTATAACAAATCATATTTAGTTATAATTATGAAAATAGTGAAATCACAATGTAAAGGAAAACTTTTATAAGTAACAACTTCTTCACCTTTAAAGACAGCTTAGGTTTCGATATATCTCAAGATCTGCTTTGTATTTAAAATGAATAGTGAGGCCAGGCACGGTGGCTTATGCCTGTAATCCCAGCACTTTGGGAGGCCAAGGTGGACGGATCACCTGAGGTTGTGAGTTCAAGACAAGCCTGACCAACAGGCAGAAACCCCGTCTCTACTAAAAATACAAAATTAGCCAGGCGTGGTGATGCATGCCCGTAATTCAAGCTACTTGAGAGACTGAGGCAGGAGAATCACTTGAACCTGGGAAGTGGAGGTTGCAGTGGGCCGAGAGCGTGCCACTGCTCTCCAGCCTGGGTAACAAGAGTGAAAGTCCATCTCAGAAAAAAAAAGGAATAGTAAAGAGTGTATATACAATATAAAAATAACATTGTACTTCTTAAAAGTTATATGTAAAGGGAAACATTTTTTAAATTACTAAAGGCCAGGCATCGTGGCTCATGCCTGTAATCCCAGCAGTTTGGAGACTGAGGCAGCAGAGAGATCGCTTGAGTCCAGGAGTTCAAGACCAGCCTTGGCCACATGGCCAAACGCCCCTCTACAAAAAAATGCAAAAATTAACTGCATGTGGTGGCATGCACCTATAGTCTCAGCTATTCAGGGGATGGGGTGGGGTTTGGGTCCAGGAAGTGGAGGCTACAGTGATCCATGATCACATCATTGTACTCCAGAGCAAGACCTTGTCTCAAAATGATAAAATAAAATAAGCCTATAATCTGTCCTTTCCTCTTATACAGGAAAAAAAAATTACTATTCCTTCATTCTTACACTTTTAATTTTATATTTTTCTTTTATTGTAAATATATATATTTTTTTGCTTTTTTCAACTTTTATTTTAGAATTAGGGGTACATGTATAGGGCTGTTACATGGATATACTGTGTCATGCTGAGGTTTGGAGTATGAATGAATCTATAACCCAGGTAGTGAGTTTAATACACAACATAAAATAAACAGTTTATTTCAATTCATACCCCCGCCGCCTTCCCTCCCTCCCTCATCTTGTATACCCCACTATTTTTCCTATTTTCATGACCATGTTTACTCAATGTTTAGTTCCCACTTGTAAGTGAGAAAATGTGGTATTTGGTTTTCTGTTTCATTAGTTCACTTAGGATAATGGTTTCCAGCTGCATGCATGTTGCTGCAAAGGATGTGATTTCTTTTTTATGGCTGTATTATTCTGTAGTGTATATATAACACATTTTCCTTATCCAGTCCACCACTGATGGGCACCTTGGCTGATTCCACGTCTTTGTTATTTGTGAACAGCACTGCAATGGACATACTATGTGTCTTTTTGATAGAATGATTTATTTTCCTCCGGGTATATACCAACTAGGAGGATTGCTAGGTTGAATGGTAATTCAGCTCTCAGTTCTTTGAGAAGTATCCAAACTGCTCTCCTCAGTGGCTGAACTAATTTACATTCCCACCAACAGTGTGTAAGTGTTCCCTTCTCTCCACAGCCTTGCCAACATCTGTTATTTTTTGACTTATTAATAAAAGTCATTCTGACTGATATGAGATGGTATCTCTTTGTGGCTCTGGTTTGCATTCCTCTAATGACTAGTGATGTTCAGTATTTTTTCATATATTTGTTGGCCACCTGTAGGTCTTCTTTTGAGAAGTGTCTGTTCATATCCTTTGCCCACTTTTTACTGTATCTTTTCGTTTAGATATGTTTAGATAAACAAACACTATTGTGTGACAACTGTCTACAATTTTCAGTATGGTAATAGGCTATGGAGATTTGTATTCCATGAACGACGGGCTACAACATGTAGCCGAGGTTATACTACACAAGTAGGTTGCAATAAGCAGCTCTCATATAGTCATGTGTTGCTGAAGGATCGGGATATGTTCTGAGAAATGTCTTAGGTGATTTTATCACTGTGTAAATGTCACAGAATGTACTCACACAAATCTAGATATTTGCTTAGATATATCTAAGGCAAAAACCTAGATATGGCTGCTCCCAGGCTACGAACCTGCATGGTGTGTTACTGTACTGCACACTGTGGGCAACTGCAACACAATGGTAACTATCTGTGTATCTAAACAAATAAACATAGGAAAGGTACAGTAAAAATACGGTGTACAAGATTTTTTCTAATTGTACGCTTGTATAAGGCATTTGCCATGAATGGGATTGCAGGGCTGGAGGTTGCTCTGGGTAAATTACTGAGTGGTGAGTAAATGGGAAAGCCTACGACTTTATTGTACACTACTGTAGACTTTATAAACACTGTACACTTAGGCTACCCTAAATTTAAAAAAAAAAATTTATAATTAACCTTAGCTTACTTGACGTTTTCCATAAACTTATAAATTTTTAAAAAACTTTTTGACTCTTTTGTAATAACAGCCTAAAACACACACATTGCACAGCTCTACAAAAATGTTTTTATATGCTTATTCCAAAAGCCTTTTTCTATTAAAATTTTCTCTTATTTTTAAAACTTTTTGTTAAAAACTAAGACACAAACTCAGACATTAGCCTGCATCTATACCAAGTCAGGATCATACATATCACTGTCTACTGCCTCCAGATCTTGTCCCACTGAAAGGTCTTCGGGGGTAATAATACACATGAAGCTGTCATATCCTGTAATAACAATGCCTTCCTCTTGAATACCTTCTGAAGGACCTGCGTAAGGCTGTTTTATAATGTTTTTTTCTTTTCTTGGTTTTGTTAAGAATCAATTTTCTGCAATTTTTTTCTTTTTTAATCTTTTTTTCTTTAGGAGTACAGGCTAATAAAAACAATAAAAAGTATAGTAAATACATAAACGTGTAACATAATCATTTATTAGCATGAATAAGTATTAGGTACTGTACATAACTATGTGCTATACCTTTTATACAACTGGCAATGTGGTAAGTTTGTTTACACCAGCATCACCACAGGCATGTGAGTAATGCATTGTACTAGAACATTATGATAGCTACAACATCACTAAGTGATAGGAATTTTTCAGCTCCATTATAATCTTATGGGACCACCATTGTATATGGAGTCCATCGTTGACCAAAATGTCCTTATGTGGCACATGACTATACCCCCGAGAAACATGAAAAAGTTAAAATACTGACTTACTAGCTGAGTGAAGGAAAGGATCTTCCTTAAACACAGAGTCTTAAAATGTCTTAATATAGAATGCTTAACTGTTAAATATAGATCACTTTCTCCATTATTATTTTTCTCTTCTATTAGATTATGTCTGTGCTATCTTCTAAATGCCCTCCAAAATAATGTATTGAAACTTAATCCCCACTGTGCTAATATTAAGAGGGGGAGCCTTTGGGAAATGATGAAATCAAAGGGCTCTGTGCTCATGAATGGATTAGTGCCTTAAGAGAGAACTGGAGGTAACTAGCTTAAGCCCATTTTGCCTATCTGCCTTCCATGTGAGAACATAATGTTTATCCCCTCTGAAGGATGCAGCAACAAGGTACCATCTTGAAAGCAGAAAGGGCAGCCCTCACCAGACACCAAGCTTGCTGGCACCTTGATTTTAGACTTCCCAACATTCAGAACTATGAGAAATAATTTTCTATCATGAGCACAGTGGCTCACACTTATAATCCCAGCTTTTTGGGAGGCCCAAGGCAGTAGGATTGTTTGCACCCAAGTTTGAGACCAGCTGGGGCAATATAGCAAGACCCTATCTCTACAAAATATTTTTAATTACTCAGGCATGGTGATACATGCATCTAGTCCCAGCTGTTCAGGCTGCTGTGTCAGCAGGATTGCTTAAGCCCAGGAATCCACCAAAAAATTTTAATACTTCACTGAGAGATAAGAAGAAAGTACTTTCAATTTGTAATGAGAAACAATCAGAACATAGGCTTTTCCATACTGCTTTATCACTTTTCCAATTTTATTAAAACTGGCTGTTAGAACAACATGATCCTATAGATGATGGGCAAAGGTCACTGTAGACTTTTTCATCCAAGGCTAAGTAGACTATATTTCACTATCAGGTGTAAACAGTCCCACTTAACAGATGATAACAATGAAGTAAATATTAAATTACTGGAATAGAGATATACTGTAAAACACTAGTATAGCTGAGTAAACAATCCAAATTCCTGACTTCTAACCTATATTCAGAGTCAGCAAATACATCAAGATATTTAAATTCACAAGTGAAAAGCTTATCTGGTCAACAGCAATTTATTAATTTCACTGATAATATTTGTTGTTGTTCTAGGGTTTCAGAACTCTGAGAAGTTAACTATGAAATAATTAGTATCAACATTAAATTAGTACAATAATTTTACCTTATGCTAGCTTCTCTTCATTTACCCTCTATGTCCTGTCTCCTATACTAAAAAAAGATTGAGACTAAAAGCATTCTGACTGTATCAAATATGTATACCAACAAAATTTGCCTTGTGTGGTTACAGAAACCCCCATTTTTCATAGTACACTGAAGGCGCTAAGAAAGGTAGAAAAAAGGTAAGCTCACCTTTAGTGTGACATCACAGAGTTCTCCATTCTCATAAAATCGAAGAAGAGAACTATGAAAATCTTTCCAAGCTTCATTTGCTTCAAAAGTAAAGGAATCTTCTCCATCACCATCACTAATTGAGGATCTGTTCTTTATTTGCTGATGCTGTTGTTGCCTTTTCCCCTTTGTAATGTGATTCCTAGCTTGTTTTCCATTCACAGAATCTGAAGCCATTTGCAATATTCCTCTTTTAATATAGCTCTCTTCTCAAACATTCCATTTATTCTTTTTCAAAGGGTAGGGAGAAGGCAGAAGGTAGATGTAGCCACTACAGTTCAGACGTTTTACAAAACCCACTCAACTGTCATTGTATAGTTTGCTGTGATTGAAAAATCAACAATAAAACACATAGAGACAAACCAAAAGGAAAAAATTATTGTCAATAACTATAACTTGTTAATACTATACATGCAAAATAACTATATCAATCATTTATAAAATAAAAAACTTTGTTTTTACACTAAATGTCACATAATTCACTTCTGCTAATTATTTTATATCAATAAAGGAACTCCTTTAAAATCCAACAACAATTGACTTTTGAGTGAAATATGATATCTTCAAATAGAAAGGCTGTGAACTAAAATTTTTCTATTTTTTAAATTTTTATTTTAAAGATGGGGTTTCTCCATGTTGCCCAGGCTGGTCTCAAACTCCTAGGCTCATGCAATCTGCCCACCTCAGCCTCCCAAAGTGCTGGGATTACAGGCTTGAGCCACCTCATGTGGCCATGAACTAAAAATGTTAAATTTTGAGGCTTAACTGTTTTTTTTGTTTGTTTGTTTGTTTTAGCAGAACAACATGATCCTATAGATGATAGGCAAAGTTCACTAAAGACTTCTTCATCCAAGGCTAAGTAGACTGTATTTTACTATCAATATAGATAAACAATCCTACTTAACAGATGACAACAATTAAGTAGAGATGAAATTACTGGAATAGATATACACAGTAAAACACTAGTATAGCTGCCTTCCAGCTATATGATTTAGTAATGCAAGGCCAAAACAGAAGGATACTTTGATTGAATTAGGTTCATCCTAGATTCTGAAGTCAGATCATGATTCTACCACATACCAACTGTATGAGCTTTATCAAATGACAACCTGCTTAGATCTCAAACTCTCCTATGAAACAGAGATACCACTTACAGAACTATTTTGAGGATTAGAAATAATGTACTGCCACACATAGAAAATGCTACACTCTTGCAAAGATCTCATTTTATTTCCATTTTCACATAGAACTTATTAGTATTTACACATAAAATCAAACTTTCCTCATCATCAAAGCATATTTGATGAATATCCACACCATCAATGTATCTATGCTACAATTCTACTCTGGTGGCAGGAACAAAGGATTTTAAGTTATTAATAAAACACCTATTCCATCACTTACTGGCCACGTAATATTTTTTAAGACTTTACTAATTCTCAGTTTCTTCATCTATAAACAGGGATACTTATCTATCTCATGGCACTATCCCGAGATTTACATCAAATACAATAATGAATTTACAAGTGCTTGTTTAAAATATTGGTATTAGATTGGAAAACTCTGCTTATTATGTAGTTTCAGAAAACTGTAAATATCCTAACCAGAACTTTAGCTATATTAGGTTCTTTATGGTTAGTCTCATCACTTCTAGCTTTTGAAAGGAAACAAAATGGTCAATGTAAGATTATATAGTTATTAATGCCTTCTTTTGGTTTCTGTGGCAGACATACATGACAGTGATTCTTAATGAGTCACGTCTTCATATAATCCTCTTGCATGCAGGAAGAACCTGTGACTTGCTTCTACTTGACAGAATGTGGGAAAGTGATGAGATGCCACTCTCTTGATTATGTTGCATTATAGAATACTGTGTGAGCAGACTGGAGTGAGAAGCTCTCCTGAAGGCCTTGAAAAGCAAACCACCATGGAGAGAGTCATGTAGCAGGGAACTACAGGCAATCCTTAGGACCTGAGAGGGGATTTCACCTGACAGTCAGTAAAAAGCCAGACCCTCAGTCATACAGCTGCAAGGAAATGAATTCTGCCAATGACCTGAATAAGTATGGAAGCAGATTTCTCCATAATTGAGCCTCTACATAATACAGCCTGGCCAACGGCTTGATTGCAGCCTTATGAGATTCTAAGCAAAGGACCCAACTATGCCGTACCCAGGCTCCTGATGAACAGAAATTGTGAGATAATAAATGCATGTTATTTTAAGCCACTAAATTGTGGTAATTTGTTACATAGAATAAAAAGCAAATACAGACACCTTCTGTCAGGTCTAAAATTTTATCTGAGGAAAGTTTCTATAGATATTCTAACAGGCACCAACCACTGTAACAGCTCTTTTAAATTCACATTCCTGCTGCAAAATCAACAAAGAACAAATGGGACAAATGGAAAACAAATAGCATAATCATGACTTAAAAACTTTTTCTGTCAAGGGCCATAGAGTAGATATTTTTGGCTTTGTGGGCCATAGTCTCTATCACAACTACCGAACTGTATCGTTGTAACACAAAAGCAGTCACAGACAATAGTAAATAAATAAACATAGCCATGTCCCAATAAAACTTTAATTATAAAAAGAAAAACACCTGGTGGCCAGGCGAGGTGGCTCACACCTATAATCCCAGCACAGGTGAGTGGATCACCTGAGGTCAGGAGTTCAAGACCAGCCTGGCCAACGTGGCAAAGCCTTGTCTCTACTAAAAGTACAAAAAATAGCCAGGCATGGTCGTGCATTCCTGTAAACCCAGCTGCCTGGGAGGCTGAGGCATAAGAATCATGTGAACCTGGGAGGCAGATGTTGCAGTGAGCAGAGATCGCGCTACAGCACTCTAGCCTGTCAACAGAGTGAGACTCTGTCTCCAGAAACTAAATTAAATTAAAATTTAAAAAGTAAAAAAACACTTGGTGAGTGTGATTTAATCCCCAAGCTCATAGTTTGCTGATCCTTGAGTAAGATGGTTGATTTAAACTCAACAATATCAATAATCACATTAATATAAATGAACTAATCATTTCCAATTAAAGGTAGAGACTCAGGAATACTACTCAGCAATACAGACAAACTATGGAAACATGTACAACCTGGATAGATCTCAAAGTATGCTCAATTTTAAAAACCTATACAGTATGATTGATCTGTATAACATTCTCAAAATAACAAAATTACAGAGGTAGAGAACAGATTGTTTGCCAGAGGTCAGGGAAGGATGAGAGGGGAGGAGTAGCTGTGGCTATAAATGAGTAGCACAAGAGATACTTGTGATGGAGCTATGCTGTATCTTGTCTGTAGTAGTGATCATATGAATCTACATGTGATAACATACACATACGAATGCATGTAAAACAGGTGAAATTTGAATAGCATAGGCAGAATGTATCAAAGTCAATTTCCTAGTACAAAAGTTATACAACATATTATCATTGAGGGAAAGTGGGTGAAGGATACATAAGGTCTATTATTTCTTACCATTGCCAAGTGAATCTACAATGGTCTCAAATAAACAGTTTTTTAAAAAGAAAGGTTTTCAGATTGGATTTTAAAAAACCCAACTATCAACTGCATACAAGAAAAAAAACCTACTTTAAGTATAAAGACACAAATAGGTTAAAGTAATTGGATGGAAAGAAGATACACCATGCCAACAGTAACAACAACAACAAAATCCTAAAGAATTTTTAAAAACTGAAGAGTAGGCCAGATGTGGTGGCTCATGTCTGTAATCTCAGCACTTTGGGAGCCCGAGGCAGGTGGATCACAAGGTCAGGAGCTCAAGACCAGCCTGGCCAACATGGTGAAACCCCATCTCTACTAAAAATACAAAAATTAGCTGGGCATGGTGACATGTGCCTGTAATCTCAGCTATTCAAGAGGCTGAGGCAGGAGAATTGCTTGAAATGGGACCCAGAGGCGGAGGTTGCAGTGAGCTTAGATTGCATCACTTCACTCCAGCTTGGGCTACAGAGAGAGACTCCATCTCAAAAAAAAAAAAAAAAAAAGAAAAAAAGAAAGAAAGAAAAGGAAAAGAAAATATATCAAACACATAAAACTGCTAGTGATAAAAAAACACTACATAAAAATATCATGTACAAAAGAAAGAAGTTGGACCCTTACTTTACACCATATACAAAAATTAACTTAAAATGGATTAAAGGCCTCAATGTAGCCCTGAAATCATAAACTGACTAGACTTGAAACCGCAAAGCTACTGGAGGAAAACACAGGGGGAAAAGGCTTCACAGCATTGAATTTATCAATGATTTCTTGTATATGACATAAAAGCACAAGCAATAAAAGCAAACACACACAAATGAGACATTAAATTTTAAAACTTTTGTGCAGCAAAACAATCAATCAATAGAGAAGAAAAGGGAACCTACAGAATGGAAGAAAACAGTATTTGCAAATATATACATGATAAGGGGTTAATATCCAGATATACATAGAACTTCTACAACTCAATAATAATAATAAAAAAAAAAGGAACCCAATTTAAAAATGGGCAAAAGGCTGGGTGCAATGGCTGGTGAATGACTGTAGTCCCAGCTACTTGGGAGGCTGAAGTAGGAGGATCACTTGAGCCCAGGAGTTCAAGGTCAGCCTGGGCAACACAGCAAGCACCTGTCTCAAAACAAAAATAACAAAAACCAAAAACAGGCCAGGTGTAGTGGCTCATGCCTGTAATCCCAACATTGGTAGGCTGAGGCTAAAGGATTGTTTGAGCCCAGGAGTTCGAGATCAGCTTGGGCAACACAGACCCTGTCTCTACAAAAAATACAAATATTAGCTGGATGTGGTGGCATGCACCTACAGTCCCAGCTTCTCAGGAGGCTAAGGTGGGAGGATCACTTGAACCCAGGAATTCAAGGCTGCAGTGAGCTGTAATCATGCCACTAAACTCCAGCCTGGGTGAGACTCTGTCTCAAAAAAAAAAAAAAAAAAAAAAAAAAGGCAAATGACTTTAATAGACATTTCTCCAAAGATGATAAACGGCCAAGAAGTACAGCCCTTCTTCAGTATCCTCAGGGGACTGGTTGCAGGATGCCTGCAGATACCAAAATCCATGTATCCTTAAGTCCCATATATAAATTGGTATGCATATAACCTATGTACATCTTCCTACATACTTTAAATTATCCCTGGATTACTTATGATATGTAGGAGATCCATCAGGGCAGTGGAAAATTACAGAAAGATGCAAGCCTTCTTGGAAGGCTGGAAGGTTTTGCAAAAGCCTTGGGAAAAGGTTTATGGCTGAAGGCAGCCTAATCCTCTTACCTTGAGTTAACAACATAGAGCAGATAACAAGGGAATGTAGAGGAGTTTATCTAAATAGCTTGTTTACTCATGTGGTCCTAAGATAGATCTTTGATCATTCTTGGGCACATGACTCTGGCAGAGGTCCCCTGGCCGCACTGACTGGCAAGTCTGTGTCAGTGTACATTTTTCATCCATTGCTTGGTCAAGTCTGCCGGCTGGATTCAACAGTGATACCTAAGACCATGTAAATGCTATGTAAATAGTTGTTATATTGTATTTTTAAAATACGTATTATTTTTATTGGGTTTACAAAACATTTTCAATCCATGTTTGGTTGAATCTGGGGATGCATAACCTGCAGATACTGACTGTAAACTGTATATAAAAAGATGTTCAATATCATTAATCATCAGGGAAATGTATATCAAAATCATGACATATCACCTTACACTTGTTGGGATGGGGAAAGCAAGCAAAGAAAGAAGTGTTGGCAAGGACTTGGAGAAACTGGAAACCCTTTTAACTGTTGGTGGGAATGTAAAATAGCTTCCATAGCTGCTATGGAAACAGTATGGATAGTCCTCAAAAAGTTAGAAACAGAACTACTATAAAATCCAGCAATTCTGCTTCTCGGTATACAGCCAAAAGAAATGAGAACAGGACATCAAAGACATATTTGCACATCTATGGTTACTGTGGCATTATTACAACAACCAAGAGGTAGAAGCAGCCTAAATGTCCATCATCAGATAAATGAAAAAATAAAATGTGGTTTATACATACAATGAAAAACCATTCAGATTCCAAAAAGAAGAAAATCCTCTCATATGCTACAACATGGATGAATCTTAAGGACATTATACAAAGTAAAACAAGCCAGACACAAAAAGACAAGTTCCACTGATTCCACTTATATTAGGTGTCTAAAGCAGTCAAATTCATAGAAAGTAAAATGGTGGTTGCCAAGAGAGGTGGAGAGAAGAGTTACTGTTCAATGGGTATCATTTCAGTTTTGCAAGATAAAGTTCTAGAGCTCTGTTGGACAACAATGTGCATATAGTTAACACTACTGAACTGTACATTTAAAAATTGTTAAGATAGTAAATTTTACATTGTTTTTTTTCACCACAATAAAAAAAGACACTGCATAATGACAGAAGTGTCAATTCACAAAGACACAGTCTAAATGTGCATACACCTAACTTCAAATCTTCAAAATACACAAAGCAAAACCAAAAATAACTAAAGGGAAAAACAGACGAATCCACGATTATAACTGAAGAGATTTCAACATTTCTCTCCAGTTACAGAACTAGTTAACGGAGCATTAGCAATGATATAAAAGAACAGAATATCTTCAACCAAATGGATTTCATGGGTGTTTACAGAATACTTCTTCCAACAACAGCAGAATACACATTCTTTTCAAGTGCACATGAACCAATATAAGCCATATCCTGAGTCAATAAATAACCCTAAACAAATTTAAAAGAAATTACATTGTATACAATGTAGTCTCTGACCATAATGGAATTAAACTAGAAGCAAGTAACAAAGACAACAGAAACCTCTCCAAATGCTTGCAAATTAAATGTACACATCTAAATAATCCATGGAGCAAAGAGAAAGTCTTAAGAAAAATTAGAAATTTCTTTGTTATGTTAGTTCTTAACAAAAATGAAAATATAAAATTTCAAAAATCTGTAGGCTACAGGTGAACATGTGGCTTAGGGAAATATTTAGAAAATTAAGTGCTTACATTAAAAAAAAAGTATTAAATCAATATTCTAAGCCTTTACTTTCAGAAACCAGAACCTAGAAAAAGAAGAACAAAATAAACTCAAAGCAAGCATAAGGAAAAAGGGTGCAAACAAAATAAAATTGCAAACAACAACAACAACAACAAAAATAGATAAAAATCAAAACCAAGAAATATTTTTAAAAGATCAACAGGCTGGGTGCAGGGGCTCACCCCTGCAATCCCACCACATTGGGAGGTCAAGGTGGGTGGATCACCTGAGGTCAGGAGTTCAAGACCAGCCTCGCCAACATAGCAAAACCCTGTCTCTACTAAAATATACAAAAACTATCTAGGCATGGTAGTGGACGTCTGTAATCCCAGCTACTCAGGAGACTCAGGCAGGGAGAACTGCCTGAACCTGGGAGGCGAAAGTTGCAGTGAGTCAAGATCATGCCACTGCACTCCAGCCTGTGCAACAGAGCGAGACTCCATTTCGGGGGGGGGGGGGGGGAAGGTGGAAGATCAACAGAATTGATAAACATCTGGCAAAAAAGTGGGGAGGGGGAGACACACATTACCAAAATCTGGAATATCAGAGACTATCATTACAAACCCCACTGGCATTAAAAAGGTAAATAAGATGAATGCTATGAAAAATTCTACACAAATGTGACAGCTTAGATGAAATGGACCAATTCCTCAAAACCCACAAACTACCAAAACTCACCCAAAAGACAACCTGAGCATTGTTATAACTATTATAGAATTTAAATCAGTTTGAAAAGCAATCCTCGAGCCGAGATGGTTTCACTAAATTCTACCAAACATTTAAAGAAGAAATAATCTCAACTCTATAAAATTTCTTTCAGAAAACAGAAGAGGAGAAAACACTTCTCAACTCATTTTATGACATGATCTGTTACTGTACCAAAAGCAAAGCTAGTACAGAAAAAGAAAACTATAAATCAATATCACTCATAAATACAGAATCAAAAATCCCCAACAATTAGCAAATATAATTAGAAAATATAGAGAATGATCATGACCAAGTAGAATTTATCCTAAGAGTTTATGCAAGGCTGCTTCAATATTCAAAAAAATAGTTTACCATACATATTACCATCATATTAAACCATCACAACAACATACTAAAGAAGAAAAACAACAAAGTATAAGTTATCTCCAGTGTAATAAAGCAATAAAAAGAAATAAAAGGCAAAGTCTAGAAAGAAATAAAACTGTCCCTATCAGCAGGCATAATTGTCTATGTAAACCATTCCCAAAGAACAGCTGTAACTAGTAAGTTGAGCAAGGTCACTAAAAACAAAGTGAACACCCAAAAAATTAATATTTCTACATACTAGCAATGTACAACTGGAAACTGAAACTTTAAAAAGCAAGACCATTTACAGTAACTTAAAATGAAATACGTATAAATCTAACAAAACATGTACAAAATCTGTATGCTGAGAAATGTTGATGAAAGAAATCAAAGAAAACCTAAATAAATGAAGAGATAAAAGAATCATGGGCTGTACGACTCAACATAGTAAACAGGTTGATTCCCTATAAATTGATGTCCAGATTTAAAGCAATTCCAATCAAAATCACAGCAACATTTTTTGTAGGTATAGGCAAGCTAAGTGTAAAATTTATATGAAAAAAAGACACTAAGGAAATCAGAATAAAGTATGAGCTTTCGTTAACACTACTGTACCAATATTAGTTCACTAATTGGAACAAATTACCATACTAATGTAAAATGTACATAATAGGGAAAGAGGATAAGAAAGTATATGGGAATTTTTCTGTAACTCTAAAAGGCCTATTTTTAAAAATTGACAAGATGGTAATAGTGAATGGAGAGGCATCAACAGAAAAGAACAAAGAGTTCAGAAGTAGACCCACACAAATATGACCAATTGTTTTTTGACAAAGTACAAAAGCAATTTAATAGAGAAAAGACAGTTTTTTCAACAGATGATGTTAGAACTGGACATCTACACACACAGAAAAAATGAATCCTTATAGCCGGACTATAAGGATTATAATGGATTATAAGCTATAATCCATTATAAGGACTATAGTTTATATAAACTATAATCCATTATAATGACTGTAAGGATTATATAAACAATAAAATGGTTTGTGCCCAGGAGACTAAGGGAAAAAGATCACCAGAGTTCAAGTCCAGCTGGGCAACACAGCAATACCCTGTGTCTAAAACAAAAAAGAATCTTGTCCTAAGGCTCACATATAATATAAAAATTAACTAAAACATGGATGAGACTATAAGTAAATATAGACAAATACATACACACACACACACACACACACACACACACAAACACACACACGCACATGGCTTTATAAGGTTTTTAAAAAATTTTTTTCAGAGGTGGGGTCTCACTATGTTGCCTAGGCTAGAGTGCAGTGGCTATTTACATGCACAACCATTGCACACTGTAGCCTTAAACTTTGAGACCACTGCCCCTGGCTATAGTTTTACATAGTTTCTGATCCATTTTATACAATATGTAAAATATGTTTTATACTATATACATGTATAACTTACATATAAAACAATAAAACTTTTGAAGAAAACATAGGAGAAAAACTTTATGACTCAGGGTCAGGCTACTAGTTGTTAAATATGAAAGAAAAAATTGCTAAAAGGGACTGTATCAAAATTAAAACCTTTTGCTATGAGAAAGACACCATAAGAAAATAAAAAGACAAGCTCCAAACCAGGAGAAAAATGTTGGCAAATCACACATTTGACAAAAAAAAAAATTGCATCCCAAATATATAAAGAACTTTCAAACTTAGCAGTAAGAAAAATAACTCAACTAAAATATGGACTAAAGACTTTAAGTCACGTCGCCAATGAAGATATGTGGATGGCAAATAAGCACACAAAAAGATGTTCAACATCACTGTCATTAGGGAAATGAAAATTAAAATAATGAATCAGGTGCAGTGGTGTGTGCTTATCGTCTTAGCTATGCAGGATGATTGCTTAACCCCAAGAGTTCGAAGCTGTTCATCTGATCATGCCTGTAAACAGCCACTACGCTCCAGCCTAAGCAACACAGCAAGACCCTGTCACCACCACCCCCCCCCACACACACCCCACAATCATAATGAAATACCACTATACATCTATTAGAATGGCTAAAATAAACAATACTAACAATTCCAAGTACTGGTGAGGATACGAAACACTTGGAATTTCCATATATTGCTGGTGGGAATGCAAAACAGCACCACTGCTCAAATGAATGAATGAATGAATGAATGCACGTGGCAGTTTCTCACATAGTTAAACATACTCTCATACTATGACCCAGAAATCTGACTCCTGGTAATTTAACCTAGAGAAATGAAAGCTCATGTTTGCACAAAAACTTGCACCTGAAAACGTATAGCAGCTCTAGTTACAATTGCTAAAAACTGAAAATAATCCAAATAACCTTCAACAACTGAATGAATAAACAAAATTGTGGGTACAACCATACCATAGAACACTACCCCACAATAAAAAGGAACAAACGTGGTACATGCAACAACTTGGATGAATCTCAACGGATGCTTAGTCTCAAAAGGTTACTACATAGTCTATGATTCCATTCATGTGATATTCTCAAAAGGACAAAATCAATGTGATGAAAAACAGATCAGTGGTTGCCAGGGATGAGGGGCAGGCAGAGTATGACAAAAAGGAGATGGCAAAAAGAGAGTTTTATGGGATGATGAAACTATTTTGCATCTATTTTAAATGTTAATTTAAAATTGATTTGGGTGGTGATTAGACAAATCTACACATTTGTTAAAATTCATGGACTTGTACCCCCAAAATGTCAATTTTGCTATATGATAAAAAATAAAATGGAAAAAAGAAAGTTGCATTCCAATATACTCATGATAAAATTCAAAAGACACAAAGCAATATAATCACAAGCTACTCTATTGCTTAAGAGATAAATCAAGTCCACAAAATAAAATGTAAAGGCAGGCCAGGCACAATGGCATTTGCCTGTAATCCCAGCACTTTGAGAGGACGAGCTGGGAATATCACTTGGGCCCAGCCTTGGCAACACAGTAAGATTCAGTCTCTACAACAAATTTTAAAATTAGGCAGGTGTGGTGTAGTCCCAGCTACCTGCAAGGCTGAAATGGGAGGATCGCTTGAGCCCAGGAGGTTGAGGCTACAGTGAGTTGTGATCATGCCTCTGCATCCCATGCTGGGTGACAGAACAAGATTCTAACTCAAGATAACAAACAAAACACACACACACACGCACACACACACACACACACAAACACTATAGAAAGCAGACACCATCATCAGCATTATGATAGAAAACAATCTGCCAGCCACTATTCTAATTGCAAGTGAATTAAATCATTTAGTCCTCACTACAACTCTACGAAGCAGCTACTTTTATTTTGCCCTTTTCCTCCCACCTCAGCCCCACTGCCCAAGTAGCTGAAACTATAGAGGTGCACCACCATACAAGGCTAATTTTTGTATTTTTTGTAGAGATGGGGTTTTGCCATGTTGCCCAGGCTGGTCTTGAACTTCTAAACTCAAGTCATCTGCCCACTTAGGCCTCCCAAAATGCTGGGACTATAGGCCTGAGCCACTGTGCTCAGGAATCTTCCTTCACTTTTTTTGTCATGCCATATTTTGTGCCCTAACTATCTGAGAAAACTGAGGCACAGTGAGATGGAGTAAAGCCCAAGTAAGTGGTGGAGCCAGTATGTCAACCTAGGCAGCAGGGCTCCCCAGCCTGTGCTATTAACTACCAGACTACTGTTCAGAGCACTTTATAAGTGAAATATAATTACAGAACAAAATATATGAAAAACCAAGGTCCTTATCTTCTCTCTCACTATACTTTTAAATTACCCTACTTTCACAAGTAGCAACACCATTTTTTTCAGTTATCCTACTTCAAAACTTGAGCCATATTTGACTTCTCTCGACTTTCACAACCTATCCACTTCAATTCTCCTGGATTCTATTTGGAAAAATCTCTCCTATTCACCCATCCCTTTTTTCCTATTATTATAGAACTCTATTCTCTTCATTGTACTCTAGTTCAGATGCACATCATGTATTAACCTGGATTACAATGACTTCCCCTAACCAATCACCACATTCCCTCCTTCCCATCACTAAACACCTATCAAAGATTGGATGCTGGTAGATTTATCTAGCTCTAATTATCCTTTCGAAACTGCTTAATATGTAGTTCAGCTTATCCTGGCATTCAAGGTCCTCACTGCTCTGGCTCTAGTCTAACTTTCAGTCTTTTTCTCCATTCAATTTTTTTATATAAGGTATGGAAAGGGGGAAAGAAGATGGAAAAACTACTTACAAAACCACTGTACACTATCTATTTTGCCAGAAATCTTAAATATACTCTCGTCTAAACATCACATTATAGATGGTCCTAGCATCCCTGACTTGCCCAAGGCCACACAGCTAAAAATGTTGGGAGATGGGGTTTCAATCTAGCTGTGATTAAGTCCATTATTTTTCCACCATATCACAGACTTCATTATTCAGTTTTCCTCAAATATATTTGCAAGTGCTCAAGCTATTCCTTGTGAGGGAATGATGTCAAGGCCCAGCTTAAATAATACTTCTTTTATGAAGTCTTCTCTAACTCTCCCAATGGGGTGTGATCTTTCTTGTGAAGCCCCATAGTACTCTGTATTTCTCCAACTTGTTCACTTTCTTCCTTTTGTATTTTAGACTTGCCTGCTTAACACAGTGTACTCTTTTTAAAAGACTGTGTCTTAACAATATCAATGTGTTTGCCTACAATGAGCCAGAGTTCTGAGAGACTGAATTAACATGATCTCTATGAGCTGGTTTTTCCCCCCACAATGTGAAAAACTGGGTCAACTCAGCTCTGTGCTCCTCCCATTTGACAGACAGCTGCATGTACTCATGCATCTTTGGCCACATCCCTGAGATACCAAGTGAAGGTGAAGGCCAGAGTCAATGGATTTGGCCATATTGGGTTCCTGGTCACCAACGTTGCTTTTAACTCTGGAAAAGTAGATATTGTCACCATCAATAAACTCTTCATTGATCTCAATTACATGGTCTACGTGTTCCAGTATGATTCCACCCATGGCAAATTTCATGGCACTGTCAAGGCTAAGAATGGGAAGCTTGTCATCAATGGAAATCCCAGCACCATCTTCCAGGAGCAAGATCCCTCCAAAATCCAATGGGGCAATGCTAATGCTGAGTATGTTATGGAGTCTACTGGTGTCTTCACCACCATGGAAAAGGCTGAGGCTCACTTGCAGAGAGGAGCCAAAACTTCATGATCTCTGTCCCCTCTGCTGATGCCCCTGTGTTCGTGATGGGCATGACCCATGGGAAGTATGACAACAGCCTCAAAATTGTCAATAATGCCTCCTAAACCACCAACTGCTTAGTGCCCCTGGCCAAAGTCAACCATGACAACTTTGGTATCATGGAAGGACACATAACTACAGTCCATGCCATCACTGCCCCCCAGAAGACTGTGGACTGCCCCTCTCCAGACCATTATCCCTGCCTCTACTGGCACTGCCAAGGCTGTGGGCAAGGCCATCTCTGAGCTGAATGGGAAGCTCACTGGCATGGTCTTCCGTGTCACCACTGCCAACGTGTCGGTCGTGGACCTGACCTGCTATCTGGAAAAACCTGCCAAATATGATGACATCAAGAAGGTGGTGAAGCAGATGTGGGAGGGCCCCTCAAGGGCATCCTGGGCTACACTGTGCACCAGGTTGTCTCCTCCAACTTCAACAGCAACACCCACTCTTCCACCTTCAATGTTGGGGCTGGCATTGCCCTTAACAACCACTTTGTCAAGGTCATTTCCTGGTATAACAATTAATTTGGCTACAGTAACAGGGTGATGGACCACATGGCCCACATGGCCTCCAAGGAGTAAGACCCCCAAACCACCAGCCCCAGTGAGAGCATAAGAGGAAGAGAGAGGCCCTCACTGCTGGGAAGTCCTTGCCACACTCCAGCCCCCACTACACTTCGAGTCTCCCCCTTCACAGTTTCCATGCAGACCCCCTGAAGACAGAGGGGTCTAGGGAGCCCCACCTTGTCATGTACCATCAATAAAGTCCCCTGTGCTTGGCCAAAAAATAAAAACAAAAACAAAAAAACCTGGGTCAACTCTTTTTAGTCTAGTGAGTCTTTTTTTTTTTTTTTTTTTTTGAGGCAGGGTTTCACTCTGCCACTCAGGCTGGAGTGCAGTGGTGCAATCTTGGCTTATCACAGCCTTGATCTCCCAGGCTCCAGCAATCCTACAGGCATGTACCACTATGCTGGGCTAATTTTTGTATTTTTTGTAGAGATGGGGTTTTGCCATGTTGCCCAGGCTACTCTCCAACTTTTGGACTCAAGCCATCTTCCCACTTGGGCCTCCCAAAATGCTGAGACTACAGGCCTGAACCATTGCGCCCAGTAGTCTTCTTTTACTTACTTTGTCATACCATATTTTGTACCCTAACTATTTGAGTATTATGACAGTGGGTATCACTAATATCTTATTTTTTAACTTTACTAAGTTAAAGTACATACAATTCAAAATGACCGTCATGTACTTTTTTCCCTTACAACAACCTACTCTAGCTCTATCTAGTGAAAGTTTTGTTACTATTGTCACAAAATGTTTTCCTTTGTCAGAGTACTACTTCTATGAAAAGGGCTTTTCTTTTTTTTAGATGGAGTCTCGCTCTATTGCCCATGCTGAAGTGCAGTGACATGACCTCGGCTCACTGCAACCTCCGCCTCCAGGGTTTAAGCTGCCTCAGCCTCTGGAGTAGCTGGGACTACAGACACGTGCCACCACACCCGGCTAATTTTTTTTTTTTTTTCTTTTTTTGTATTTTTAGTAGAGACAGGGTTTGGCTATGTTGGCCAGGCTGTTCTCGAACTCCTGACCTCAAGTGATCCACCCACCTCAGCCTCCCAAAGTGCTGGGATTACAGGCATGAGCCACCACCCCCAGCGGAAAAGGGCTTTAATAAATATTCATTTTTATAAAATTATTTTTAACATTTTAATTTTTATAAAATTATTTTTACAGATTTGGGTAAGATATAACAGCTTAAAAACTGTCTATACCAAATTCTCTTAAAATGGCCTGTTTAAAGAATGCAATGTTCTCAACTTTTAAAAATTTATTATATATGATAGAATAGGAAGACAGGAGCAGCAAAAGCTCCTTCTTCAAATACTATTCACTCTGCCTAAGGAACTCAGCAGACTTTAGGACTTATAGACTGTATATTAGTATCAAGTAAAAATGTAATTCAGCCTAAACTCCAGAATTTAAACAGCCAGAATTAAAATATATATATGTCTAAGATTCTGATTCTTGGGGAGAAAAATAAATGATATACTTCTCCTTCTTCAAATATATTAAAAGACTAAAAACACAAAACGAGAGAGAAATGGACATCCGTGGCATGTCATTGTCATAACATGCCACGGATGTCCATTTCAGTCACATGCTGGCATGTTATGACAATGAAACAGACAGGAAGTTGATTCCTTTTTTTTTTTTTTTTTTTTTTTTTTTTTTTGCTCCTCTAAGTGCCAGCGAAGTCATATCGATCAACAAAAGAGGAAGTTACGAAGAAAAATACTTCAAACAGAAGCAAACAGGTTTATGGTTCAATGAGAGCGTATGTAACAAAACTAATATATTTTTATATGTAAACATCATTTACAATGAATTACAGAAAACAGGACTGATAGCAAAAGCTTAAAGATACTATTATGCTAAGCCAGACCACCTTATTCTCTTTCTCTAGCTTCCTTTGTACTTATAATCTCTAACATATTTTAGCATGTAATATCAACATGTAATATCATTACACTGAATACTGTACTAACTCACTTTACACTGTGTTATCCTCACAACTCTTTGCAGCACAGTGACTGTGTTTTCACACTACACATTAATCAAAAGACTACTAAACAGAAAGAGGAACTCCACATGGCATTTGTTGTTCCGTTTTGGGTTTTGCTTTGTTTTTTTCGATACAAGGCCTGGCTCTATTGCCCAAGCTAGAGTGCAGTGGCGCAATCTCAGCTCACTGCAACCTCTGATTTCTGGCCTCAAGCCATCCTCCCACCTCAGCCTTCTGAGTAGCTGGGACTACAGGCACGCACCTCCACACTGGGTTAATTTTTGTATTTTTGGTAGAGATGGAGTTTCACCATGTTGCCCAGGCTAGTGGTGAACTCATGAGCTCCAGCAATTGGCCCACTTCAGACTCCCCAAGTGCTGGGATTACAGGGCCACCACATCCAGCCCCAAATGGCACTCTGAAGGCACCTTTAAAAAAACTCAATGCCAGCTGGGCATGGTAGCTCATGCCTGTAATCCCAGCATTTTGAGAGGCCAAGACGGGTAGATCACCTGAGATCAGGAGTTTGAGACCAGCCTGGCCAACATGGGGAACATCGTCTCTACTAAAAATACAAAAATTGCTGGGCCTGGTGGTGGGCAATCCCAGCTACTTGGGAGTCTGAGGCAAGAAAATTGCTTAAACCTGGGAGGCGGAGGTTGCAGTGAGCCAAGATCACGCCACTGCACTCCAGCCTGGGCAACAGAACAAGACTTTGTCTCAAAACAAACAAAAAAATCCTCAATGTCATAATATAATTACTGCTGTAGTGCTCTATTTGACACAATCCTCTTTAAAATAACTTTAAAGAAATTATTTTATAATTCAGCTGGATGAAGAATTTAAATAATACAAAAGATATTTTATAGCAGGATCTGATTAATTTTAGAGCTACATCTGAAAGCTGACTGAGGCTGTGTGTGCATTTACCAAAATCCAACTCTTACATATCTGTGAAATAATTAAAGTTATTTTATAATTCAGTTAAAGATTTTAAATAGAAAAGATATTTTATAGCACCATGTGATTAATTTTAGAGCTACACCGGAAAGTTGATAACCCTGCATATTTGTGAAATAACAAAATGGCAAACTCTATCTCTCATGTTCTATAGAGCAAAACCTGAATGTGTTTAATTTTCCTCATGCTGTAGGCTATTTCACACCTCTCTGCCTCCCTTCAGGTTTTCCACTCTTTCAGAAATGCCCTTTACCACCACTCTCCCCTTATTGGCTAACTCTTGCTCATCTTCTAAGACTCAGCTCAGGTTCATCTGCTTAAGGCCATCCCTAAAAATATTCCCTATTCCTAGTACTTCCTCTGTGTTCCCACAAAAATCTGAAGTCTTTTTCATTGCACTTATCATAAAGTGTATCACATACTCAACTTTTGGTCAAATTTTAAATACTTACTACTTATAATAAGTACCTATTCACTACCAGTCTTCCCTGTAACACTATATAAGCCTGTAAAATATAGGCACCATCTCTCTTCACTGCTATCACTACCATGTTCAGTCAACACATGTAACATAATAAATAAACAGAAGTACTTAAAATATTTTTTGTAATGAATGAACAGATTATGAACACTAGAGATTATTTTTCTACTACAATCCAAATCAATATATGCTTAAATGATTTTCACTACACTGTGCATAAGACATTTACTTCAATCTTTGAATCACTTTATTTCAAAGGTAATACTCTTCTTAAAATTTCCATTTTTACTTTTAAGTCAGGGAAAAAGTAGGCTATACTCATTATTTCCTTTTTATATACAAAAGAATAAACTTGTAAAATTTTGAGTCAAACAATTCAAAATATATCAAAAATTAAAAGAGAATCTGCTGGTTTGAAAAACTGTATAATAGCTTCAATAGTTCCTAATCAAAGTATACATGACTTCCAACAAGTTACTACTGTGACTTTAAAAAAACGTTTTTCTTGGCCAAGCTCAGTGGCTCAAGCCTGTAATCCCAGCACTTTGGGAGGCCAAGGCAGGCAGATCACTTGACCCAGGAGTTCAAGAAGACCAGCTTGGACAACAAGGCAAAACCCCATCATAACAAAAAAAATACAAAAATTAGCCAGGCATGGTGACACACACCTGAGGTCCCAGCTATCTGGAAGGCTGAGGTGGGAGGATCACTTGAGCCTGGGAGGTAGAGGTTGCAGTGAGCTGAGATCACTGAGGTGGAAGGAATAATTTCCTAACTGGAAGTCAGGGCATGCTGAAATTTGATACTGATAGGAAAGCCAATGGAGAGATCTAGTAGTCTAACTGGAAAGACTGATAAGAGAGGTCACTGGTGCTAAAGTCAAAGTCACAGTTAAACGTAAGTGTGAATTAGATGCCTGAAGCAGCTCGATGTCAGAGTCCTCTTTTAGACAGATGTGCTCTTCAAGGAAGAATAACCAACTAGAGATCAACAATAACATGGCCTTCAGTTAGTAGCACAGCAACACTGTCTGCCTAAAACTGTCCTTATGTAAAGAAAAAAGGTAGATGATAATAAAAGGAAAAGTGATCAATGAGAATATTAAAAAGTTAATCTTCAATCAATGAAATAAATATTGGCAAAGACAAAAAATAAAACTGGTAAACGTGTCAGGAAATAATCTCACACACTGCTGTTCATATAAGCCTTTCCAGGTTCCATTTAACTAAGGTACCAAAAATCCTTTTAATTTAGTGCCCTCTGATGTAGCAGTTCCACTTCTTAAGAAATATCTTGATACTTAGGCTGCGAGTTATACAACATAGAAATTTTATTTTGAAAACTGAAAAGCTAAAAACAACCAGTTACCAATGAGCTGAGAGGATTGCTTGAGCCCAGTAGTTCAAGACCAGCCTGGGCAACATAGTGAGAGACAGTCTCGACAAAAAATTTAAAAATTAGCCAGGTATGGTGGCTTGTACCTGTAGTGCCAGCTACTCACGGGACTGAGGTAGAAGGATCATCTAAGCCCAGGGAGGTTGAGGCTGTAGTAGCCATGATCTTGCCACTGGACTCCAGCCTAAGCAACACAGTGAGACCCTATCTCAAAAAAAGAGGTGGGAAAAAAAGGTTTTCTTAATAATAGCATTTACAGTATTTACAGTCATGTGCTGCCTATCAGTGTTTTGGTCAGCAACAGATGATGACAGTAACCAATGCATAGATGATGGTAGTCTCCTAAGATTGTAACACTTTATTTTTTCTGTATTTTTTTTTTTTTTTTTTTTTTTTTTAGAGAGAGAGTCTCTCTCTCTCTCAGGCTGGAGGGCAGTGGCGGAATCTCAGCTCACTGCAACCTCTGCCTCCCAGGTTCAAGCAATTCTCTGCCTCAGCCTCCAGAGTAGCTGAGATTATAGGCACCTGCTACCACACCCTGCTAATTTTTTTTTGTATTTTTAGTAGAGATGCGGTTTCACCATCTTAGCCAGGTTGGTATTAAACTACTGACCTTGTGATTCACCGACCTTGTGATCCACCCACCTCAGCCTCCCAAAGTGCTAGGATTACAGGCATGAGCCACTGTGCCCAGACTGCTGTACCTTTTCCATGTTTACACACAAATACGTAACCACTGTGTTATAGTATTGCCTATGGTATTCAGTACAGTAACATGCTATACAGGTTTGTAACCCAGGAGTGACAGGCTATACAACATAGCCTAGATGTGTAAGTATACTCTAGACATTCACACAATGACAAAATTGCCTATTAACATGCTTAAGAGTATATCCCCATCCTTAAACGACATATGCAATATTAGATGCTACTATTACTAAAGCCTGCTTGTTAAATACTAATGTCATTTCCAGGGTCTATAAACAATATTTTCACTACACTGAATACTTTGTAAAATGTTTCCATTTGGAATGTGTTTTATTAAAAAGGAATTCCATTGACACCTTACAGTAATCATTTCCTTGTTTGAACTGGGTCACTTAGTTTATCACAGTCATAGTGGTCTAAAAGTCTAGTATCAAGTAGTAAAAGAAAGATCCTGAATTTTACCTAAATATGTGAACTACATGCGTGAACCTTAAGAAGGGCCCATATTACTCATTATTTGAGAATGTCAGAGAAGTAACAAGGTTGAACTTAAGATAACACCTACTAAAAACTTAATTTATCAATAATTTGTTACCAAGTATCAAATTATGTGATATTTCCCACTGGATGTTTGAAACAAAATGAAAAGCATAACGCTGAAATTATTACTTACTGAAGGGATAGCTATGCCAACCAGGCACAGTCCCTCTGAATACAGCACACTGCTGATCTTACATAGAGTTTAGTGGGTAGCATGGGATTCGGAGATTGGCAGACTTTCAGAGGCTCATTAACATAGTTACTGACATTGGATTACTACTAGCTACATTACTGGGAAGTTACCTAATCTGGCGTCTTCATTTTTAAAAAGAAGCTCTGTTTACAAAAACAGGCAGCAAGCTTGGTTTAGCCTGCAGGCAGCAATTTGCTGACCCTGGGTTTAGATAATCAGTTTCCTTCTAGTTCTAAATTACAGTAGCACAGTTTGCTATTTAAAATTACAGAAGCTGTCGTCTTACTTTTGAGAGAAATCTGTCAGCCATATGTGACACAAGGCAGATAAACTGGTGGTTGGCAGCAGAGACTTTAGAGCTAGACAGTTTTGGGATTCCATATTAATTATGTAGCCCTGGGCAAGTCACTTAAAATTACTCTGAGCATCAGCTCTAAGGTTGTTGTGAGGGGTAAATGAAGTAATTTATATAAAGTATTTAGCTCTATATCTAGCACATGGTAAGCATTCAATAAATGTTATTACTTTTGTTTTGTTACTCCTTTTATAAATTATGTGATCCTCAGTACTTGGTCAGGAACAGTCCTGCAATCAACATTTTTTCCAGCAAAGAAAGAAAATATGCTTTATAATGCTCTACATGAGACCGCTATTAGGAACTCATTATAGAAAAGATGAGGATCCTCCTGCCTCTGCCTCTCAAGTAGCTTGGATTACACACTGTCTCTGCCTCTCAAGTGCCACCATGCCCAGCCAAGTTTTGTATTTTTAGTAGAGACGGGGTTTCACCATGTTGACCAGGCTGGTCTTGAACTCCTGGTCTCAAGTGATCCGCCTGCCTTGACCTCCCACAGTGCTGGAATTACAGGCATGAGCCACCATGCCCAGACAGAATTTTAAAGGTTTAAGTGTAGGAGAATACGCATAAAAATCACTGATCTTCTTAAAATGATAGGATTCCCTTAGATAAAATGTTTGCTGAAATTATTCCCTTTTGTTTTCCATATCTAATTAATTTAATTCAAACTTTCATTATTAAAGTAAGTTAAGCAATCCTCTGCATTAAAATAACTACAGATTGAGCATAGTGACTTACCTTTTATATATAAAGTATGCTGCAATATTGGCATTTATCTCTACTACTTATCTTTAAGGTTTATTTAAGACTTCTCAGACTATTTTTAAAAAGAACCACACTTCTGCTACTTTATTCTATAAATTCCCAAGTATTGGTTTAGAACCTTGAACTTTGAAAAACATTTCAATTTTAAATGAAAATATGAAAGGAAAAAAGATCTCAAGGATAAAGACAATATTACTTAATGGACAGTTTCATTCATAAGTTTGTATAGCATCACTTGATTCACCTCATACTCTCCCAGTCTTGTGTATGCTACTGGTAACTGATCCAGAAACAGAACTTGGTTTCACACTGTAAAGCCTTATAGCCCAGCAATCAGTATACAAAGAAAACAGGGCAAAATTCCAAACTCTTATAAGAATAAACTCAGATTTAGAACTATATGTGATTCAGAAATTCCAAAAAGGCAAATAAGTTTTAAATGTTACAAATTAAAATCAAAATTATAATAATCTACAAAAGCAAACTGTAAATTTCTTGAAAACATACATGTCCATATCCATTCCAAACTAGCAATAAGTCAGTGATCAATTAGGATTTTATACTCTTATGATATACATGAAATATTATACAACAGATTGTGTACATATCATCTAGTTTGAAAGATTAAATACTTAATTTTCTTTAGCATTGGGTGTTTTGTTGCGAAAACAGATCATCCAAATTTTAGAATAAACAAGCCAAATTAACTTTTGGCATTTTAAACAATATTCTGACACACTGGATTGTATTAAAGTGCCATTCTCTGCCACCATTCTATTGCCCATCAAGGCTGGGGGTGGCGAAGAAGAAAGGAGTAGACGATATCTGCCTAATTATAAGTAATCAATCAATGGTATCACTTCCAGGTAGAAGTAGCAGCACTATTATTCACATGAAGGTAGTGCATCATGAATATCAACTTCTAACCTTGGAAGAAAAACAGGCACTCAGTGCTTCAAAAATGACCCGTTCTCTTTCCTTCCTCCCAACCCCCGCCACACACACGAAAAAACCAAAAGCTAATTTTAAAAATAATTTCTGGCCGGGTATGGTGGCTTACACCTATAATCCAAGCACTTTGGAGGCCAAGGCGGGTGGATCACCTGAGGTCAGGAGTTCAAGACTAGCCTGACCAACATGGTGAAACCCCATCTTAAAAAAAAAAAAAAAAAAAAAAAGAAAGAAAGAAAGAAAAAAAAATAATAATCTCTAACATTGTTACTAAAGAAATCTGCCTAGATCAATGAAACTAGTGGTTTTCTAAACCTTTAGTGGGAACAATGTTATGATGCTCTTTTAATTTATCACCAGAAAAGTACAAATTTTCATTTAATTTCTCCCCAGAAAAGTATAAATATACAGAGTGCACAGACCCTTGGAAGACCATTTATGGGCACACTCACAGATGCAGGTTAGCAACTAGAGAGATGAAGTAGAAAATTTCCTTAGGTCCCTACAACCCTCTTCCATAATTCTCTCTCTGATTCTCAAGAACCAACCAAATAATTCATAACCAAACCAAACAACACACTTTCTTGCATGGTCAACCCACTTAAAAAAAAAAAAGAAAGAAAGAAAGAAACTGACAGTATCTACATAGCAATATCCACCAGTAAATAAATTATACTGACATTTTAACATATAACATGTGACTAGTAATATCAATGAATATTATAGTTGATTGCAGTTTACAAAGTGCTTTCACATACAATACCAAGTAATCCTCACAACAATTCTGGTAAGATAGAAGTATCATTTTTATCCCCCTTCCACAGCTAAGGAAAGAGAGAAAATAACTTGCCATGCTCACACAACCAGCAAGTGGAAGGCTGGGATTCTAATAAAGAACTGTGTAGTTCCAGAAGTAAGCTCAGAACATTATTATAATCTGATGCTTCCATAAAAGCCCCTCAGGGAGGCCGAGGCGGGTGGATCACGAGGTCAAGAGATCGAGACCATCCTGGTCAACATGGTGAAACCCCGTCTCTACTAAAAGTACAAAAAATTAGCTGGGCATGGTGGCGCGTGCCTGTAATCCCAGCTACTCAGGAGGCTGAGGCAGGAGAATTGCCTAAACCCAGGAGGCGGAGGTTGCGGTGAGCCGAGATCGCGCCATTGCACTCCAGCCTGGTTAACATGAGTGAAACTCCGTCTCAAAAAAAAAAAAAAAAAAAAAAAAAGCCCCTCAAAACAGAGAAAACAGAATTTAAAAAAATAGACTAATGGGTGACATTTTTATTGTAGACATATCTTGACATGAGTAAACAAAAATTAATTTATTTAAAGGGCTCAACTCCCTCTTGCTTCACTGATTAACATAAAACATTTTGTTCAGAAAAAAACACATGGTCAAATGAATTTTAGGGATTGAAAACAACATTTTGTTATTTTACAAAGCATTTATCCTCCCTCATCTCTTTTTTTTTTTTTCCAGGGTCTGACTCTGTCACCCAAGCTGGAGTGCAGTAGTGCAATCATGGCTCAGTGCAGCCTCAACCTCCCTGGACTCCGGTGATCCTCCCACCTCAGCCTCCTGAGTAGCTGCGACCACAGGTGTACATCACCATGTCTGGCTAATTTTTGTATTTTTTTTGTACAGACAGGGTTTTGCCATGTTGTGCAGGCTGGTCTCAAACTCCTGGGCTCAAGCAATCGGCCTGCTTTGGCCTCCCAAAGTGCTAGATTACAGGGATGAGGCACCGAGCCTGGTCTCTCTTTTTTTTTGGAATATAGAGACAGAGTCTCACTTTGTTGCCCAGGATGGTCTCACACTCCTGGGTTCAAGTGATCTGCCTCCCTTGACCTCCCAAATTGCTGGGATTACAGGTGTGAGTCACCATGTGGGGCCCTTTAGTTCTTAATATACAAATAAAAATGTGACTCTTTTGAGAATTTCAATATAAGTAACCAAAAATTTAAACATCCAATTTACACAACACAAAAACTTCTGAAATTAATGTTTAAGATGTCTGCAACAGTCTTTTTAATCTTTTTAAAATGACAATAACCATTTCAGTTCTCTACAACTCTCAAAAGTTCTTGATAAAACAAAAGGGTTATTTGTCCAAACCCACAGAATGTTTAACACCAAGACTGAACCCTAACTGTGGATGTGATATTGGTACGTCAATATTGGCTCATCAATTGTAATATATAGATCACTCTGATGAGGGATTTTGGCTATGTAGGGGTAGGAGATATATGGCAAATCTCCGTATCTTCCACTCGGTTTTGCTGTGAACTTAAAACTGCTCTAAAAAAATAGAAAGTAGGTGAGATCAAATTTTACCGAACTTTCTTATTTGTTTCTTCTTTTAATTTTTATGAGACGGAGTCTCACTCTGCTGCCAGGCTGGAGTGCAGTGGCTCGATCCCCGCTCACTGCAACCTCAGCCTCCCGGGTTTAAGCCATTCTCCTGCCTCAGGCTCCCGAGTAGCTGGGACTAAAAGCATGTGCCACTACTCTCAGCTAGTGTTTGTATTTTTAGTAGAGACGGGGTTTCACCATGTTGGCCAGACTAGTCTCGAACTCCTGATCTCAAGTAATCCGCCTGCCTTTGCCTCCCAAAGTGCTGGGATTACAGGCGTGAGCCACTGCACCTGGCCCGAGACACTTCTTTTCATATTTAGGCTTTGGCAATTTGGTATCTTAAAAGCAATTTTTTTAAGTGACTAAATAAATAAAGTGACTAAAGTTTGAAGTTTGAAGTGGGTCAGTCAGCTTGAATGACAAGTTAAGTTCTTCTTTAGAAAGAAAGAAGAAAAAAAAAAAAAAAAAAAAAGAATGACAAATTAAGGAGGGCACCAGGAGGAAGTCTGAGGAAAAGCCCCAGCTTAAAGCCACCACCATCTCCAAGCAGCTTTCCAGGCTACAGCAGTGTTTAGCAGCAGTCCTCTGCGTGCCCAAGAGTACCGCTGGGCCAGAACACGAGAAAGATGCGGGAAGAGGATTTCCTTCTAGGGAGAGAATCAAGAACACTGAGTCTAACAATTACCACCTGGTAGGACAAAAACAATGCAAAGGAAAAAACGTGCAACCAGCAGATAAAATACTTCCGTCAACTCAGGTTCTAAGGACCTTTTCCCAAAGTATCCCTCTAAACTGGTAACATTAGCTCAGGGCAAAGAGTCAAAAATAAAGTTATGTCATTAACACAGATGAAAAAATACTCAACATTTTCTATGAAAAACCACCCGATTCAACACTGCCAAGAGGGAAAAACAGCGCAAGTCCAGTAAAGCACGAGGCACGTAGAAAATGCAAGCTATGTAGCCAAATCGCTCTCTCTGAAGAAACCAGCAAGCCAGCTGAGCCCAGCACCGAGTGGAAGGCGTGAAGAGCTGTCATCCCGGCGGCAACAACTCAACCCGGCGGCTGCGCGGCTGGAAAGAGGCTGCGGTTCCCGGTTCCACACCAAGAGGCACTCTCCACGAAGTCCACACCGCCGCGCCCGGGAAGGCACCCCCAGCGTGGCCAGCAAGCCCCCCTAGTGGGGACAGGCAATGCCTTCCTCGCCTAGTCCCCGTGCGGCGTGGCCCACTCGCCCCGCCCCCCACAGGCCGCGGCTCCTGGGGGCGTCCGGCCACCCTCCCGGGGTCCCGAACCCGCGCCAGCCTCACCGCGCCTGCCCTCTCCCTGGATCCCGCGAAGCATCTGCCTGGGCCCCACTTCGAAAGACCGGGAGGAGGGAGCCAAGGAGCAGCCGGCGAGGCTGACAGAGCCAGAGGCAGGGGCTCCCCTACAGGAGCCGGGAGCATAACCCTGCTTCTCCCGCCAACGGGGGCGGCAGAAGCGGTGCAAGGGAGCTCGGGGACTGGAGCTTTCCCTGTCCGGGCCCCAAGCCCTCGCAGCTGTGGAGTTTCGGTTGCTGCACGAGGGCTCGAGTTTCCTTCCGCACGCCGGTGACCCGAGCCGGGACCGTGTTGCGACTTGGGGCTGGGGTGAGGGAAGGCTCGGCGTGAGCGGACGGCACTGCACAAAGAAAAAGGGGACTGAGGGGAGACAAGCGTCCCGTTACCTCGATCCTCGACCCTCCACTCGGTTCTTCCTGGTGTCGCTAAGGCTGCAGCCGCGTCACCCGGCCGCCCTCAGCGGCACCTCAACAGAACCGCTCGAGCACCGGGCAGACGCGCGCTATCCTGCGCGACCCCACGGAGCCCTGGCGGGCGACTGGCGTCCTCTCACCAAAGCCCCAGCAATCGGCGGCCTCCGGGGGCGGGGCGGGGCGGGGCGGGGAGGGGCTGCGCACGGCACTCTGGGAAGTGTGGTTCTCGGGACCTCCTCCCGGAGTCCACTCCCACGGCCTCGCCCCCGCGGCTCCGTAGTGGGCGGCCGGGTCTCAGGGACTGGGCCCTGTTGCCCGGTCTGGTGAAGGTGGACCAGCGCGTAGCTGACGTCCCCGAAACAAATCTTGAAATAGAACACTGCATAAATTCCTTTGAGCTTATTTATCCATGCTTCATTTCTGTGGCAGTTTGTATGTCCGCCAAATCCCCTTCTGCGGCTCTGAGTGTTCCTGGGTTTATGTCTTTGAAAAAAGAAGGGGAAAAAAGGTTTGCTTTTATTTCTGCGTCACTTTCACCACGTGCTCTACAAAGGATGTACAAAACAACTTGTGTTTATAAATATGTTCCTATGCAACAATTTTGCATGTTCTTCACATGTACCCCAAAACCTAAAATTTAAAAAAAAAAAAAAAAGAAAAAAAAAGAATAAATACATACCCAGTTTGTAAACCCAAGGAAGCAGTTGATTGACCTGAGCGCTCACTGCTAAGAAGCAGTGCAAGTAAAAATGCTGTTGAAATGAATCAATTTTTTTCTATAATGTCAATAAAGTGGGATGTGTGAGGCGGGAGATCAAGAGACAGCAAAAAAACAAAAATTTTTAAAATAAAGATATTCCCCTAAATGTGTCTTTTGCCAGACTCACCACAAACTTTCACAATCCTAGGAGTCTATTTCAGAATAAATTTAATCCTAGGAACTTTGTTAATATTAACACATATGAACATTAGCACATCGATGTTAATAGAAATGAACATATCTATCTATCTATATATCTGTATATATATCTGTATATATATGCATCTTATATAAAACCCCAAAACAACTACTCGAATTTAAAATTTAATTTCTAAAAAAAAAATCACTTTTTTTACATTTAAATACAAATAATGTTTTTCGGCCGGGCGCAGTGGCTCGCCTGTAATCCCAGCACTTTGGAAGGCCGAGGCGGGTGGTTCATGAGGTCAGGAGATCGAGACCATCCTGGCTAACACGCTGAAACCTTGTCTCTACTATAAAATACAAAAAATTAGCTGGGCATGGTGGCACGCGCCTGTAGTCCCAGCTACTCGGGAGGCTGAGGCAGGAGAATCACTTGAACCCAGGAGACGGAGGTTGAGGTGAGCAGAGATCGCGCCATTGCACTCCAGTCTGGGCAACAAGAGCGAAAAGCTGTCTTAAAAAATAAATAAATAAATAAAAATATTTTTTTTTGAGAAGGAGTCTTGCTCTGTCACCCAGGCTGGAGTGCAGTGGCATAATCTCGGCTCACTGCAACCTCCGACTCCTGGCTTCAGGCAATTCCCCGCCTTAGCCCTCTGAGTAACTGGGATTACAGGCACCTGCCACCATGCCTGGTTAATTTTTGTATTTTTAGTAGAAACGAGGTTTCAGCATCTTAGCCAGGCTGGCCTTGAACTCCTGACCTTGTGATCCACATGCCTCGGCCTCCCAAAGTGCTGGGATTCCAGGCGTGAGCCACTGCGCCTGGCCAAATAATTCTCAATATTTCAAAATATTCCTCTTTACAGCATTAGTATTTTTCACACTGAATGCAAATACCTTTAGAAAAATAGAGTAAGATGAGTTTTTTAAAAGTGTGCAGTGAAGAAAAGTCATAAAATGTGTCTGGAACATGATGTCATTGTTGGGGTTCAGAAATCAATACCCCCAAAATATGGGGCTTTGCCAAGTTGAACTGAGGAAGCAGCCTCAAGATCTCTCTTACCTCCCCCACTACCCCTCCCGCCTCTCAATTCTTTGCCTCTCCCAAAGCACAGAATGAAGTCGTTCTCTGAACTGCTCTTATCTGTCTAGCCCTGCCGGGTCTGTCCCGCAGACCCTGGCCAGTGGATGAAATGAGTACTCAAACACAGGTATGCAGTGTAAGAGCAGTAGGTGACTGCCTGGTTCTAGCGGTCAGAGAGCAGGCCGCAGAAGCTGGAGCTGCTTGCTTTTATTCAGTCCAGGCACAATGCCGAAAACCTGGAGCAAATGCAACCTGTAGGTAACTGACATTTTTTGTTCCCCTTTCAAAGAAGGTCAGGTGTGTGGATTATCAAAGGTCGTTCCTGGTCAATATAAGCAAACAAGCCTGTTTTAAGATAAATTCCATGACACTCTCTTGTACCTACTCCTTGCTGTTTAAGATAAATTCCCCATCCGGGCGCAGTGGCTCACACCTGTAATCCAAGCACTTTGGAGGTCAAGGCGGGTGGATCACCTGAGGTCGGGAGTTCAAGACCAGCCTGACCAACATGGTGATACCCCCGTCTTTAAAATTAAAAAAAATAAAAAAGGTAAATTCCCTTACACTCTCTTGTACCTACTCCTTGCCCTCTGCCTCGGGGTTATAGAACAGCTGCCTTCAGCTATTCTCCCCGGGAGCTCTGCAAAACTTTCTGACCTTCAGGTTTGCATCCTTTCCCTATAGTTTTTCCCACCACTCTGACCAATCCCCCACAACCTAGAAACTGGACCTGTCAAAGAAGAATGCAATTGCCTTACCGGAGTTTTCATTAACTTAACTCATATTGGAGGGACAAAGACAAGTCCGTCAGCACTCTTGGACAGACTTTCGTCACAAACTATTGTCTGCTCTGTGGGCCCAACAGTTTTTCTCAGGCCATTGTATGATCCCCATTTTCCCCTAAAAGTCATTTACTATACCTTAAGTTTCCACATTTTCCCAATCTCCCTTTTCCCTATAAAGAAGGGTATATAAATGTCTCTACCCCACTGAGTTATTGGGTAATCATTCTGCAATCTCCCTGTGTTATGCGCGTTAAAATAAATTTTGTATGTCTTTTTTCCTATTAATCTGCCATGTGACAGTTGATTTTTCAGTGAAACTTCTAAGGGAAAAGGGAAAGCTTCCCTTTATTCCCTTTATTAAACATAAAATACAATACATATTAGTTTTATTTATTAATTTTTTTGAGATGAAGTTTTGCTCTTTTCACTGAGGCTGGAGTGCAGTGGTGCAGTCTCGGCTCACTGCAACCTCCGTCTCGTAGGTTCAAGTGATTCTCCTGCCTCAGCCTCCCCAGTAGCTGCGATTAGAGGCACCCACCACCATGCCCAGCCAATTTTTTTTTTTATTTTTAGTACAGACAGGGCTTCACCATATTGGCCAGGCTGTTCTCAAACTCCTGACCTGAAGTGATTCGCCCGCCTCAGCCTCCCAAAGGGATTACAGGCGTGAGCCACCACACCCAGGCTTACAGTATGTATTTAATAAGACCATGTTAATAGAAATTTTATTTTTATAGCCTAACTTTTATTTTTATTTTATTTTATTTTATTTTTGAGACAGAGTCTCACTCTGTTGCCTAGGCTAGATTGCAGTGAGTGGCACAATCATGGCTCACTGCAGTCACGACTTCCCCGGCTCAGGTGATTCTCCCCACTCAGCCACCCAAGTAACTGGGAATACAGGCCCACGCCACCACACCTGGCTAATTTTTTATGTTTTTTTGTAGAGATGGGGTTTCTCCATGTTGCCCAGGCTGGTTGTTGAACTCCTGGGCTCAAGGGATCTGCCTTTCTCAGCCTCCCAAAGTGCTGGGATTACAGGTGTAAGCCACCAAGTCTGGCCACTTTTCTTATAATAAGGTGCACAGTAACTCCTAAAAAATGCTTATGGAGAGCAGAACTGCTCTTTATTCTCTGCTAATTGACATGCACACCGTAAACTACTTGTAGTTACTAACTAATCAAAGAAATATACACAATGTTTCAATATTATTATCATCTATTTATTAAAGAACATTTTTTGAGCACCAGACACTGAGCTAGGAACTGGGAAGTACACAGTGAACAAAACTCAATAGTCCCTGCTCTCATGGAGACTTAGGATCTAGACCGGGAGAAGCCTGCATGGGGTGGCCAGGAGTTTGGGGAGCACCTAAGATACACCTAATCTAGAGCTTTGTGTTGGGGTAGAGGAGTCTGGCACAAATTCTGAAAATTAAATGAAATGTTTAAACCAAATAGCTATAAACTGGGGGAAAAAACGTTTTTCCATAAAAAGTGATATAGCAATGCTCTCTAATAATTATTTTAAAAATATTGCCGGGTACAGTAGCTCATGCCATAATCCTCGCACTTTGGGAGGCTGTGGTGGGTGGATCACGAGGTCAGGAGTTCCAGACCAGCCCGGCCAATATGGCAAGACCTGTCTCTACTAAAAATACAAAAATTAGCCAGGCATGGTGGCACTCACCTGTAGTCCCAGCTACTCGGGAGGCTGAGGTAGAAGAATTGCTTGAACCCCGGAGGCAGAGGTTGCAGTGAGCCGAGATCGTGCCACTGCACTCCAGCCTGGGCAACAGATTGAGTCTCCATCTCAAAATAAACAAACAGTATCTTATAAAACCGGATATACACTTCAAGTAAAACAAAACACACATTTTATAAATTGGACAAAGTATCTTCTTAGCTTTTACCCATTCTTAGCTTAGCTCCATTTGAGCAGGAGCTAAGCAAGCCTAGCCTGTAATAAGAAAGGATCTAAGAAATTGCTTCCCTTCCCTCAAAGTCCCATAAATTAAAAATGGAAAGGATCTAATTTCTGTTTGTTCATTTTATGATTATAGTCAGGATAAATTGTGATATTTTAACCTCAATCAACGTTTGATTTTTTTTTTTTTTTTGAGATTGAGTCTTGTCTTGTTGCCCACGCTGGAGTGCAATGTTGCGATCTCGGCTCATTGCAACCTCCGCCTTCCAGGTTCAAGTGCTTCTCCTGCCTCAGCCTCCTGAGTAGCTGGGATAACAGGCATTTGCTGCCATGCTCAGTGAATTTTTTGTATTTTTAGTAGAGATGAGGTTTCACCATGTTGGACAGGCTGATCTTAAACTCCTGACCTCAGGTGATCCACCTGCTCCGCCTCCTGAAGTGCTGGGATTACAGCCCTGAGCCACTGCAGCCGGCCAACATTTGCATTTTAAGTCTTTATCTTTAATCCTGGGATAAAAGGCTTTATAACCATCAAAAGAATTTTAGATGTGGATGGGATATGGTGGCTCATCCCCTGGATGACAGAGCCAGACAATTTTCTTTCTCTTAAAGAAAAAAAGAAAAAAAAGAATTTCAGATGTGGCTTGCAGAGGAATTTGGAAAGATTAATAAAGAAGGTTTTGTTTTTTTTTTTTTGAAAGTGATTTATTTAGAGAGAGAGAGAGAGAGAGAGAGAAACAGGAGGAGAGAGAAAGAAACAGCTAACTCTCACGCTGAGTGAGAGAATCCAGAAAGATGGAATCCAGGAGAGGAAAGCAGTTTCCACACTGAGTGGAAGGGAATAGAGAGAGAGGGAGTTTAGGAGGGGAAGACAGGCTTCCACGAGAGAGTGTGGAAGGAGACTCCAGAGGAGAAACCCAGGGAAGAGAAAGATGGCTTCCACGAGAGTGTTCCCGGAAGGGGACCCAAACATGGAGTCCTGAAGAAGGTTATTTTATCTTCATTCACTACGGAGGCAAAATTTGCAACCAGAGAGCAGTCCTGGAAGAGTTGCCGAGGTTCTTTGTCCACGGAAACATCCTTAAAGAGCCTGAACACCACCAGTAAGACCACCACCTCCCTGCCCAGGTCAGGGTTACTGGCTTGCTGTTTATTTCATCCCAACCTCTTGACTCCTATCCTAACCGTCTCCTACAAAACCAGCCTTTACTGTGGCACTTCAGCTTCCCTCAACAATCATTTCCTGCCTTTTATCCTAAGACACATGTGTGAATGGCTGCGTTTTCTGACCTTAGACTGGTTGCTCACCCTGTGCTATTTTAATGAATTAATGACACTTCTTCCATCCATTACCCATGCAATCAATCTGACATAGGTAGCTCTAAACCTTTGCTGACTATTTTCTGATGTATTTCTTTGATATATATTGTTGTTTTGTTTCTGTTATTATTTTGTTAACGAAATGGGTGGGATGGAGTTTGGTGGGGTGCAGAGATGGGGGTGGGGGGATTTTGCTATGTTGCCATGACTGGTCTTGAACTCCTAGCCTAGAGGGACCCTCCTGCCTTGGCTTCCTGCCTTAGCCTTCTGAGTGGCTGGGATTACAAGGCTCAAGTCACAGCACCCACCATCTCTGAAATGTTTAAAGTTCCCAATTTTTCTGTGGGTCTTTGTAATTGCTGTTCCTTATACCCCTTTGTCTAGGGAACTCCTTCTAATTATCTAGTATTAATATAGACAACTTTTTAATCAGGAAGCCTTTCCTGGTTACAGTCCCCCTTCTCCGGTTTAAGTTAGTGCCTCCTGTATATGCTCATCTTACAACTTGTTTTTGCCCTTAAAGTAGCACTTAGTGAGCATTTTAAGTAGTTATCTGTATCTTTCATTTGTCTGGGATCTCCTTAAATAGAAAATAACAGCATAGTACTTGATGTATAGATATGAATAAATACTTGGATTATAAATGAATGTATATCAACTTTGCACAGTAAACAAGCATTCAGTAAATACTCCTTGTCAAGGGCCAGGCAGTAAATATTTTAAGGTTTGGGGTCATAAGATCTCTGTTGCTTCTTTTTTTGTTGTTGCTTTTTAATTTTAAAGACAGGGTTTCACTATGTTGGCTAGGCTGGTCTTGAACTCCTAACCTCAGGTGCTCCACCTGCTTTGGCCTCCCAAAGTGCTGAGATTACAGGCTTAAGCCACCATGCCCAGCCTCTGTCCTAAAGGACAATAGCCAGGTCTCACTGCTGGCTCTAAAATATCTATCTAAGACAGAATTTGAGTTAAAACTTGGAATGAAAGGAGCAGTGGTGCAGCTCTGGGTTAGAGGACATTACTTGAAGATACATTTACATGGCAGGCACACAGTTATTGTTTCCACTGAATATCTATTTTAGGTAGCTTGGGGGTGGGTCTGTGGGTGAAGCTAAAACAGAAAGCCTCATCCTTGCTGTGACCACTGCTAGATCCATTTGTGCACTAAATTATTTCTTTTGAAAATTACTAGTGTTGGTGAGTTTTAAAATCCGGTGTTGTTGTTTTGTTTTGTTTTCATTTTTAGCATTTTACTTTTGTTATTACATCATACCCAAGTCTAATCAGTTTCAATTTCCCATGAACCTAACTAGAGAGGGTTGAATTCTCAGAGTGAATATGTTAGGGGAACTGTGAAATTCTCTCCGGAGCTATATGAGAAATGACAGAATGAGAGCAATTTGCTTCCATCCCTACCACACTCAAGAATTGTGACTTTCGTTACCAGAAAAAACATTTAGAGAAACTTTATTTTTCAATAACCATTTTTGAAACATGTGCCACATACTTCTGAGCAAAATTGTATCCATATGTATAGCAGAAATTGGCACCGTGAAACTAACCTAATTGTGTTTCCATTCCAATTTGTATTCCAAATGTATGATCTCTATGAAAAGTACTTCTTTCATGAAGATATAGTTCTATATTAGGCCAGGCGCAATGGCTCATGCCTATAATCCCAGCACTTTGGGAGGCCGAGGAGGGTGGATTACTTGAGGTCAGGGGTTCCAGACCAGCCTGGCCAACATGGTGAAACCCAGTCTCTACTAAAAATACAAAAATTAGCTGGACATGGTGGTGTATGCCTGTAGTCCCAGCTACTTGGGGGAGCTGAGGAAGGAGAATTGCTTGAACCTGGGAGGTGGAGGTTGCAGTAGCAGCTCTATATTATATTCGCTTTCTGATATCATCTTCACATTCCCATAGTAGACTCAATCTGAAATTTATTTTTTGAAAAGAAAATAAATGCAACATAGCAGACACTCCTAGCTGCTTAAATAGCATATTTTTGCCTTCTTTAGTAGGAGAACTCCAATATTTTGAATGGGATGGTGTAAGCCCAGCTAAAAGTGCAACTATTGCACCGGACTTTGGGGATGGCTGCTTAAAAAAAACTAATCTAGTTTTAGAATATCTCTCTTATTCTTTTTTTTTTTTTTTCCTGGAAGTGATAGCTTAAGTTTTAGTAGCCATCTTGAACTATAGAGCTATTTGACATTGGAGACCAGGCACCATGGCTCATGCCTGTAATCTCAGCACTTTGCAAGGCCGTGACAAATGATTGCCTGAGTCCAGGAGTTCGAGACCAGCCTGGGAAACATAGCAAGACTGTGTCTCTACTAAAATTTAAAAAAAAAAAAAAAATCAGCCAGGAGTGTTAATGTGTGCCTATAGTCCCTGCTACTTGGGAGGCTGAGGTGGGAGGATTCCTCGAGCCCAGGAATTGGAGGGTGTAGTGAGCTATGACCAGGCCACTATACTCCAGCTGAAGCGACAAATCCAGACCTTGTGTCTAAATGATAAATAAATAAACAGTGATTTGGCTTTGGAAGTCATGTATAGGTTGATGGAAGAATGACAGAAGGAGCCTTAGTCCCTGATGACAATTAAACCATCATTTCAGTCCAGGATTGCCTACCTTTGTGTAATGAAAATAAGTTTTTATCTTGCTTAAGCCACTGTGTCAGGGCTTTTTGTTTTATATAGCCAGACCTAACCTTGATTTAAGAGCATACAGAATTGCATGTGTATTACATTACGATAAATTATGCAACCCTCTATATTCTGTGCCATTTGATATTAGGCTGATCTCCTGATCTCTGAGGTGGGTAGGAGGCTGGAGTTTGGGTTCAGTCACAAGGTCAATGATTCAATCATGGCCACATAAATGAAACTCAAAACAAAAAACAACCAACAAAACCCCCTGGATGCCAAAGCTCAGTGGAACTTCCTGGTTGGTGAACACATTGATGTGTCAGGAAGGAAACACATCCTGACTGTATGAGGAAAGGGCATGGAAGTTCTGCATGTGGGACCCTCTCAGATCTCACCCTATGTTTGTCTTCATTTGGTTGTTACTGATTTGTATCTATTATGACAAAACTATTATCACATATGTAGTGCTTTCCTGCATTCTGTGAGTCATTCTAATGAATTATTGAACTTGTGGGGGCCATGGGAGCCCCTGAATTAGTAGCCATTGGTTCAGAAGTGACGGTGGTCTGAGGACCCCCAAACTTGCTGCTTGCATCTGAAAAAAATGCAGTCTTCTCAGGGACTATGCCCTTAACCTGTGGAGTTGGCCCTAACTTCGGATGGTTAGTATCGAATTACACAGCAGTATTATACTCGATTGGTGGCTTCTACCAAGACAGTCTCACTAAAGACCTGGAGGCTTTGGAAGTTCCAGTTGTGTAAAGGATAATATTTGCACTGGAACAAATATGGCTTCTCTAAAATTACCAAGTGTCCTGCTCAGCCTTTCAGGCTTTCTTTACTTTTTAATCAGCAATTAGGCCTATTCTTTTATTGGGTCAGTGAAAAAAGAAGGTAAAAAGTCAGGAGTCATGAAGAGATCAGCAGGTGAAAACCAGCCATTGCGAGATAAACTAAGATTGAATAATCAGACAGCGTACGTAAATCTACTTCCCTAGACCTTGACCATTTTTCATAGAAACTTCAAGATAATACTTTGAGGTTATATCGCAACCTTTTGTAGATGATGTAACTCCTTCACCTAAATGGTTGCTACCAGTCATGAAGCCACAATCTACCACTCATGTACCCATAATCTTGGCACAGATGATACAGAAAGAAGCTCAAATTCGCAGATCCTCTGGCTAAGTGATTCCCTTTGGGAGTTTATAAGCCAACATTGAACATGAAAAATTACATTTAAAAAAAATCAGAACTGCATTTTTTTTTTCAAAGAAGCAGAACCAGAAGAAAAACTTTCAGCCTATTTCCTTACAGGTGAAACTAGACTATTAGAATAAAATAGCCTGTTCAACCTATTTGGAAGGTTTCAGTTGCTCCTTTTATCATCAGTTAAGACGTGAATTGTAGAAGGCCAGAGAGTAATTAAGATACCTGCCTACCTGGTAGAGGTACCACACAAAGACTCTTCCTTTATGTTCACAACTGTTGAATGGAAAACAGACGAAGCCAAGCAGAACTCAGGACAGATGTTATGTGATCACCTTTGCTGCATGGTCATTGATAGGCAGCCGTTTACACAACAGCCTGGACTTTTAAAACTTCCCTCAGAACATGGTTCTCAAATCTGGAATACCCTTTCCCTTCCTTTTTTTTTAGACAGGGTCTCACTCTGTCACCTGGACTGGAGTGCAGTGGTACAGTCTTGGCTCACTGCAACCTCCGCCTCCAGGGTTCAAGCGATTCTCCTGCCTCAGCCTCCCGAGTAGCTGGGACTACAGGCGCATGCCACCACGCCCAGCTAATTTTTGTAATTTTTGATAGAGACGGGTTTCACCGTGTTGGCCAGGCTGGTCTCCAACTCCTGACCTCAACTGATCCACCCGCCTCAGCCTCCCAAATTGCTGGGATTACAGGCGTGAGCCACTGCACCTGGCCTACCATTTTTCTTTAAACAAAAATTAAAAGAATATTCATTTTACCTCCCACCCTTCTCAACATGAGCCCTTTACTCGAGTTTTACCAAACATTTCCCTCCTCCCTCCTCTCAAGTTCATTCCCACCCTCTCAGGCCACTGGCAGAAACTCATGGCACACTTCGGCAATTTGAGGAGAGTTTAATAAAGGTGTGGACAGATTCTAGAGGCAGCTGCAAGGAATAACGCAATACCCCTGAGCTAGAAACAGAGCGGTTCCTGGAACCTGGAGAGAGGAAGTGTGTGCAGAGCCCCTCTTGACTAAGGCCTTGATAAAGGAAAGTAGCTAACTCATGACGACCATTTAAGAAGGGAGCTGAAAGAGGAAACACCCTAATCTCCTTGTCCTTCCCTTTGACCTTCTCAGGTGACACTTCCACCCTCAATATAACTGACGGAAGCCAGAGGAAGGACAAGCATTTGTGGTAACTTAATCCATAACATCCAGCTTTTCTGGCACCAATCAAGGTGGAGAAGGATGAAGATGAATCTACAAATATGGAGAGACAAATAGCACCCCAGCTATTACGTTTTTGTTTAGGCTGGGATTATCACCTAGATCATCTCATTCCAACTGTCATGTAATCCTCTGGCCCGGTCAAGAATTCCGCTTATGACCTACTTTTAAACGTAGAAAGACCTCTCAGTTAGCATTTTTATCTGTTATCACTCACACTGACAATCTATAAATCTTTTATCACCACTTAAATGTTTCATGTGTATATAAAGTATCCATTACATTGTTAGCTCTGGGGACTACAGTTTAAGAGTTACAAATCGATTTCCAGCATCAAACACAGTGTTAAGCACAGACCAGGTGAAGAGAATTGTAATCTTCTCAATTCCTGCCGCTCACTTTTTACCCACTCCCTAGCTGCTCCAGGACAGGCTTACACCTTTACATTATTATGGAAAGAATCATTTAAAATCAGTATTAGAAAGAACCAGAAGCCTAGATATTAGGATTTTTGCATAGTATTTTTGCTTAGTATTTTGCACACGTGTCAATATGTGTGTTCCGGACCTCGGGGCTGTGGAGCATGCGTGTGGAATGTGGACTTCCATCTGCAGAAATCTGCAACCCTTACCTGAGGGATTTTTCTCTCTGTCTAGGTAGCCCTGGCCAGCAGGGCAGGCTAGAAGTGCTGGGAAGTTCATCCTCTTTCCCCTTCCTCAAAGCGGATTTCAACCAGTGACTGAAGGGAGTTGGTGTCTGAAAATCACAGTGGCCTCACCTGCTCGGTGGGGGCAACTCTGAGGTGCCTTCTGCCTGGTTTCCCAGTTTCCCAGGGAAGTAAGCCTGGTCGCCCCTGTGGAATCTGTGTGATAACACACACTTCACTGGTTTCCTTCCCTTTCTTTCTCTCTTCCCACCTCTCCTCGCAGTGCCTTTTGGGATCCTTTTCCAAATGAAATACCCTGACCTAATTATTAATAAATCTAAATCCTTACGTTTGGGTTTGCTTCTAGGGTAGCCCAACCTAAGACAGGCAGGTACTGAGTGCCAGCCTTCTGCCTCAATATGCCCGTGTGGAAGAACGTCAGTGGGAGAATGATGTGATAACACAGTAATGTGCACCCCACCTGTGACTTTGCACTTTGCTTGATATAACTCCTATGTCCCAGTATTTTCCTTGTTCTTTGTTTTCATGATATCTCAACATATTTTTGATCCATCTGGGGAAAATCACAAATTTTTTTTTTTTTTTTGAGACAGTCTCACTCTGTCATCCAGGCTGGAGTGTAGTGGTGCGATCTCTGCTCACTGCAACCTCCGCCGCCCAGGTTCAAGTGATTCTCCTGTCTCAGCCTCCCGAGTGGCTAGGACCACAGGCATGCACCACCATGCCCAGCCAATATTATTTTTTGGTAGAAACGGGGTTTCACCATATTGACCAGGCTGGTACTGAACCCCTAACCTCAAGTGATCCGCCTGCCTCAGCCTCCTAAATTGCTGAAATTACAGGCGCGAGCTGCTGTGCCCAGCCAATTATGCAAATTTATTGTTCACACTGTCTCACAAATTTTCTCCTAATGCTTTATTTTTGTAACCATGACTCTAACATAAACATACCACATTCTATCAGGATAACATATCTCTTTCAAAGCTAATGAACTTTTAAGCATATAATTTCTAATATTTAAAAATAATTATACATTTCCTGTACTTACTGGTGTATGGTTATATATAAGGTTAGTATATGTGTATGTAAAGGATAATTAAGTAAAACTGTGCTCTTACCTCTGTCTGCTCCTCTCCAAACACTTCTTTCTCCCATAGGAGTAAACACTATCTGAATGCGATATTTATTTTACTCACGTATTTCTTTGTAGTTTTATGTTATTTGTATTTAGTTTGCATGTGTTTGAAATTTAAATGAACAGAATCATACTTTAAGTATCTTTCTCCAGTCTGCTTTTCTTCTTTTGAGACGGAGTCTCACTCTGTCGCCCAGGCTGGAGTGCAGTGGCGAGGTCTCTGCTCACGGCAACCTCTGCCTCCCAGGTTTAAGCAATTCTCTGCCTGAGTCTCCTGAGTAGCTGGGATTACAGGCACCTGCCAGCACACCCAGCTAATTTTTTGTATTTTTAGTAGAGATGGGGTTTCAGCATCTTGGCCAGGCTAGTCTTGAATTCCTGACCTCATGATCTACCCGCCTCGGCCTCCCAAAATGCTGGGATTACAGGTGTGAGCTACCGTGCCCAGCCCTCCAATCTGCTTTTCTTACTCAATATTATGCTTGTGAGATTCATCCCTGTTGCTACACATGGCTGTGGTTTCTTCATTTTTCACTGCTATATACTATTGTATCATATGAATATATCATAATTTACTTAGCTTGTTGATGGATATTTGGGTTACTTCCAGGTTTTTACTATTACAGATAGTGCTGCTGTGGACACTTTTGTATATGTATAAGGGTACATAGCAAATACAAGAGTTTCTCTAGAAGTGGAATTGCTGGTTTTATAATATGCATGACTCTGATGTCCCTAAAAAATGCCAAATTGTCTTCCAAGATTCTCATATCAATGCACACTTGTAACAAAGTTTTCTGAGGATTCCAGTGATCCTACATCCTGGCCAAGATTTGGTTTTACCAGACTTCTTAATTTATACCAATGGTAGACATAAAATAGTATCTTGTGGTTTTAATTTTTTCCCTAATCTTGTGATCATAATTTGCACTTATCTAGTTATGAATGAGGTTTTAATATGTTTAATATATTTATTACCAATTCAGATTCCCTTTTTTGTAAAATCCATGTTCAATTTTTTGGTCCATTGTTCTATTAAATTTTTGTTCTTTTTTTCAATTAGTTTTTTAGGAGTAATTTTTAAATATTCTGAATAGTAATCCTCTGCACATTATGTGAGTATTAAATATCTTCTTCCAGTTTGTGGCTTGTCAGCTTACTTTTTAATGATATCTTTTGATAATCTTGCTTTCCAATGGTATTTTTTGTGTGTGTTTTTTGAGATGGAGTCTCACTTTGTCATCAGGGCTGTAGTGCAGTGGCATGATCTTGGCTCACTACAACCTCCACCTTCCAGGTTCAAGCCATTTTCCTTGTCTTCACCTCCTGAGTAGCTGGGATCACAGGCACGAGCCACCATGCCTGGCTAATTTTTTTGTATTTTTAGTAGAGATGGGATTTCACCATGTTGCCCAGACTGATCTCAAACTCCAAAGGTAGGTATCTTTTGATGAGAATGTAATCAGACTGGTTGGGTGCATGGCTCATGCCTGTATTACCAGCACTTTGGGAGGCCCAGGCAGGCGGGTCACAAAAATTAGCTGGGGGTAGTGGCGAGCGCCTGTAGTCACAGCTACTCGGAAGGTGGAGGCACAAGAATGGCCTAAATCCAGGAGACAAAGGTTGCAGTGAGCTGAGATTGTGCACTGCACTCTGGCCTGGGTGACAGAGCAAGACTCTGACTCAAAAAATAAAAAAAAGAATGTAATCAAACTGATCAGATTTTACCTATTTACCTAGTGGGCTGTGTTTTTTCTCAAATGTCCTTTGAGAAACATTTCCTATTTCTGGGACATAAAGGTATTTTCTTCTAAAATTTTGAATTTTACATTGTATATTTAAATCTTTGGTCAACCCAGGTTTTTTTTGTTTTGTTTTGTTTTTTTGCCCCCCACCCACACCCCCAGATGGAGTTTCACTCTTGTTGCCCAGGCTCTAGTGAAATGAGGTAATCTCAGCTCATCACAACCTCCACCTCCTGGATTCAAGCGATTCTCCTGCCTCACCCTCCTGAGTAGTTGGGATTACAGGCATGTACCACCATATCTGGCTAATTTTGTATTTTTAGTAGAGACAGGGTTTTTCCATGTTGGTTAGGCTGGTCTCAAACTCCCGATATCAGGTGATTTGCCCGCCTTGGCATCCCAAAGTTCTGGGATTACGGGTGTGAGGCAATGTGCCCACCCTAGTCTGCCTAGATATTTTTATAAAAGAAATTTTTATCATGTTATCATTTATGCCTACAACATCTTGATTGAAGGTATTTGATACTTTTTTCTATTTTCTTTTTTTATTCTTTGATTTTCTATTTTAAACAATATTAAAAAAATACTAATTTCAGGCTAAATGTATCTTTTAGAAGTACTCGACAATGTTCTTTGTCATTATTTAGACATTATATAAACCACCAAAATCAAGCAAGCCAAGTATTTGTCACAATCAACATTCAATTATTGGATGAAGAACTACATTTAGAGTAGAATGAGTTCTGGGTCCATACTGTAGATGTAGAGACACTTTAAAGTCCAATTATAAACCACATAAAAATGTTTTGTTCAGCAAAGGACTGCATGTATGGGTGGTCCCATAAGCTTACAGTGGAGCTGAAAAATTCCTTCCTCTTAGTGATGTCACAGCCAACATAATGTCCTAGCACAAAGCATGACTCATGCTCATATGTTCATAGTGATGTTGGTGTAAACAAACCTGCTGGGCCGCCAGTGGTATAAAAGTACAGCACATACAATTACGTACATTCTGTAAGACTTGATAATAAATCACTGTTACTGCTTTATTTACTATACTTTTTATTGCTATTTTAGAGTATATTCCTACTTATTTCAAAAAAAGTTAGCTGTAAAACAGCCTGGGGAAGGTCCTTCAGGAGGTATTCCAGAAGGTATTATTGTCACAGAGATGACATCTGCATGCGGGTTATTGCCCCGGACGACCTTCCCAGTGGCGCAAGACGTGGAGGTGGAAGACAGTGATACCAGCGATCCTGATGCTGTGTAGGCCGAGGCTAATGTGTGTTAGTGTCTTTGTTTTTAACCAAAACTTTAAAAGGAAAAAGTAGTAGAAAAAAGCTTATAGAATACAGATATAAAGAAAGAAAATATTTTTGAACAGCTGTACAGTGTGTTTGTATTGAAAGCTGTGATATTAAAGAAGAATCTAAAAGTTGAAAAAGTTTTAAAGTGTATAAAGTAAAACAATCACAGTAAGCTAGGGTTAGTTTATTGCCAGAGAAAGAAAAAATATTTGAATAAATAAATAAATTTTATTTATAGTGTAGCCTGACTGTATGGTGTTTATAAAGTCTGCGTAGCGTGCAGGGATGTCCTAAGCCTTCACATTCACTCACCACTCACTCACTGACTCACCCAGAGCAGCTTTCAGTCCTGCAAGTTCCATTGAGGGTAAAGTGTCCGAAACATGTACCATTTTGTATCTTTTATACCATATTTTTACTGTACCTTTCCTATGTTTAGATACACAAATATCATTGTATTCTAGTTGCCTACAGGTGTTCAGTACAGTAACATGCCATGTGGGTTTGTAGCCTAGGAGCAATAGGCTAGACCATGTAGCCCAGGTGTGTAGCAGGCTATCCCATCTAGGCTCATATAAGCACACTCCCTGATATTCACAAGATAAAGTGATGCATTTCTCAGAATCATGTTCAGTGACACATGACTACATTTGAGCTGCCAAATGAAGAAAGTATAAAAATATCCCTTTGTCATCATTTGAGATGAATTCAGTAAACTACACCTTTGGGAGCAGGGTGGGGAAACCATAATTGTTATCCTTTAATTATCACCTAGCATGGTCTCTATAGCAAATTAAAAATTAAAATTATCTTCTGTATTTCATATTTAAATATGACCTACTGAATGGAGAGGTGTGATAAAATGCAGAATATCTCTCAAACCCTACCAGCTCCTAATACACCCCAAGGGGCAAACAGGACCTTGCAATGACTTGGCACCAGAAGAATTAGGCCAAAACGTAAGTCTTTGGGATGGGAGCTGGGACATTGAGGGATCGAAGGCGCCATAGGAAATGTTGTAAAATGCTTGGAGCGCCCTCTGCTGGGAAATATTGGTAAAATAACAGTAGTGACGAAGTGCTCTGTCTCCAAGTTCGTAGAAATAGAAACCAAAAAAAAAAAAAAAACCGAAGCCTTGACACCAGGTTCAAACAACAGTAGCTTTTCTTCTAGAGTTTTATGTAAGATTTGTCACTTTTCCTTCTACCTTAAAACATCTGCCTTATACCAGGAAAAAGCATGAATTCGATTTCTTTTTTTTTTTTTTTTTTGAATTTGACTTCTTAATAGACACCTTAAGGGAGGCAACCTCAAGGAAGGGCATAACATCACTTTATAGCACTGAGAACTGAAAATGTCGTTACAGCCCAGACTTTTATTCATTGTGTACCTTTTGAAAAGTCATTTAATTCCTCTGTACTGTGTCACCCAGGCTGGAGTGCGGTGGTGCAATCTCCGCCCACTGCAACCTCCACTTCCTGGGTTCAAGCAATTCTCCTGTCTCAGCCTCTCAAGGAGCTGAAATTACAGGCATGTGCCACCACACCCAGCTAATTTTGTATTTTTAGTAGTAACGGGGTTTCTCCATGTTGGTCAGGCTGGTCTCAAACGCCAGACCTCAGGTGATCCACTCGCTTTGGCCTCCCAAAGTCCTGGGATTGCAGGCGTGAGCCACCATGCTTGGCTTGTACTGTGTCTAATTTTAAAGTCAAGATGACAATAACAATCCTAAACACTTTGATAGTGGGAGGGCAACAGGAAGATAACAGATGTGAAGCAAACTTCCCAAGTGCCATGTGTCCTTCTCATTGCTAAAAATCCCAGAACTGGCTGGCAGCTATGTTCTTAGATGACACAGTATTGAGTCCCAGTCACTGTGACAGGCCTGAGAATATGGTTCTCATCCTTCCAGAACTCCCAATCCAACTGCCTACTGGGGAAGACACTATGATAATGCAAATAACAGTAATAAAACATGGAAAGAAGAATGTATTGGAAGATTATAAAGGCACATAATTTTCTAGATAATCAGGAAGTCTTCAGAGAAAAGCTGTATTTGAGCTGGGTTTTAAATAATGAGATATTTGCCAATACAATACATATATTTTTTTTTTCTTAAAATTGTTTAACTGGAAAAGGGGATTCCCAAGATGGCTGACTAAGAGGCAGCTCCAGAAAGCAACTCCCGGTGAGAGAGACCCAGAAGCCGAGTGGTCTCCACAATTCCAAATGAGGTACCAGGTTCATTTTGTGGGTCTGGTTAGATAGTGGGTATAAGCCAAACAGGGCAAGTTGTGGCAAGGAAGGGCACTGCCCCACCCAGGAGGAGTAGAGGACTGGGGAATCTCCCCCTCTGGGACTTCGGTTTGGATACAGTGCTCTACCCATGCCCTTTACAATCTACAGAACAGGAGGTCTTCGCTGGGCTGAAAAGCCTTATCGAGCTGCCTGAACAGGGCAGAACAGCAACTTTGGCCCTGGGGCTGTCAGCATAGACCTATGTGGAAGCATTGGCTGAGGCCGTGAAAGCAAAAAAGACAGTAGGATGGAGCTACCCGCCCCCCAGTAAGAAGGGGAACAGAATGCAGGGAAACAGCCCAAACGGCAGGAGGGGTCCCCCCACTGCACAAAGCCCAGCAGGCCAAAAAACTGTCACTCCAGAGTTAGGCACCCATAAAGTCGGTTAAATAGCGACCAGGAACGCTCCAGCTCGGCAGGCAGAAGGGAAGCTGCCATTCCAGAAACTGGCCTAATTTTCCTGAGTAAAGAAAAGATGCAGCAGTTCCACTGAATCGGTGACAGCCCAGCAGCACCTCCACAGACAGATAAAAGAACTCCCTGAGCAGCGCAAGAAGAATGAATCCATCAAAAACCAGAACTCTCTCCCTCACCAAGAGATCACGACTCCTCACCAGCAAGGGAACAAAGCAGGATGAAGAAAGAATTTGACGAATTGACAGAAGCAGGCTTCAGAATGTGGGTAATAACAAACATCTCTGAGTTAAAGGAACATATTCTATCCCAATGCAAATTAACTAAAAATCTTGAAAAACGGTTAGATGAAATGCTAACTAGAATAACCAGCTCAGAGAAGAACATAAACTACTCGATGGAGCTGAAAAACACAGCACAAGAACTTTGTGAAGCATACGCAAGTTTCAATAGCTGAATAGATCAAGCAGAAGAAAGGATAACAGAGATTGAAGATCAAATCAATGAAATAAAACGAGAAAGCAAGAAAAAAGAACAGAGAGTGAAAAGAAATGAACAAAGCCTTCAAGAAATATGGGGTTACATGAAAAGACCTAATCTATGCCTGATTGGTGTACCGGAAGGTGACGGGGAGAATGACTCCAACCTGGAAAACACTCTTCAGGATATTATCCAGGAGAGCTTCCCCAACCTAGCAAGGCAGGCCAACATTCAAATACAGGAAATGCAGAGAACACCACAATGATACTCCTCTAGGAGAACAATCCCAAGGCACATAATTGTCAGGTTCACCAGGGTTGAAATGAAGGAAAAAATACTAAGGGCAGCCAGAGAGAAAGGTCAGGTCACCCACAAAGGGAAGCACATCAGATTCACAGCGGATCTCTCGGCAGAAACCCTACAAGCCAGAAGAGAGTGGGGGCCAAGATTCAATAACCTTAAAGAAAAGAACTTTCAACCTAGAATTTCATATCCAGCCAAACAAGCTTCATAAGTGAAGGAGAAATGAAATCTTTTATGGACAAGCAATTTGATGAGGGATTTTGTCCCCACCAGACCTGCCCTGCAAGAGCTCCTGAAGGAAGCACTAAACACAGAAAGGAAAAACCAGTACCAGCAACTGCAAAAAAGAACCAAATGGTAAAGACCAATGATGCAATGAAGAAATTACACCAACCAAAGGGCAAAACAAACAGTAATAAAATGGCAGGATCAAATTCACACATAACAATATTAACATTAAATGTAAATGGACTAAATGCCCCAATCAAAAGACACAGACTGGCAAATTGGATAAAAAGCCAAGAACCTTCAGTGTGCTGTATTCAGGAAACCCATGTCATGTGCAAAAACACACATAGACTCAAAATAAATGGATGGAAGAAGATTTACCAAGCAAATGGAGAGCAAAAAAAAAAAAAAAAAAAAAAAGCAGGGGTGGCAATCCTAGTCTCTGATAAAACAGACTTTAAACCAACAAAGAAGGGTATTATATAGTGGTAAAAGGATCAATACAACAAGAAGAGCTAATGATCCTAAATATATATGCACCCAATACAGGAGCACCTAGACACATAAGGCAAGTCCTTAATGACCTACAAAGAGACTTAGACTCCCACACAATCATAGTGGGAGATTTTAACACTCCGCTGTCAATATTAGATGATTAACGAGACAGAAAATTAACAGGGAAATCCAGGACTTGAATGCAGATCTGGACCAAGCAAACTTAATGGACATTTACAGAACTCTTAGCGCCAAATCCACAGATTATACTTTCTTCTCAGCACCACACTGCACTTACTCTAAAATCAACCACATAATTGGAAGTAAATCACTCCTCAGCAAATGCAAAAGAACGGAAATTATAACAAACAGCCTCTCATACCACAGTGTAATCAAATTAGAACTCAGGATTAAGAAACTAACTCAAAACCACACAACTTCATGGAAAATGAACAACTGGCTCCTGAATGTAGACTGGATAAATAATGAAGTGAAGGCAGAAATAAAGATGTTCTTTGAAATCAACAAGAACGAAGACACAACATACCAGAATCTCTGGGACACATTCAAAGCAGTGTCTAGAGGGAAATTCATGGCAATAAATGCCCAAATGACGAGCAAGGAAAGGTCTAAAATCGACACCCTATCATCGAAATTGAAAGAGTTAGAGGAGCAAGATCAAAAAAACTCAAAAGCTAGCAGAAGACAAGAAATAACTAAGATCAGAGCGTAACTGAAGGAGATAGAGGTACAAAAAGCCCTTCAAAAAATCAACAAATCGAGGAGCTGGTTTTTTGAAAAGATCAACAAAATAGATGGCTATCCAGACTAATACAAATGAAAAGAGATAAGAATCAAATAGATGCAATAAAAAAAGATAAAGGGGACATCACCACGATTCCACAGAAATACAAACTACCATCAGAGATTACTGCAAACAACTCTATGCACACAAACCAATAAATATGGAAGAAATGGATAAATTCTTGGAAACTTACTCTCTCCCAAGACTAAACCAGGAAGAAGGTGAATCCCTGGATAGACCAATAACAAGGGCTAAAGTTGAGGCAGCAATTAATAGCCTACCAACTTAAAAAAGGCCAGGTCCAGATGGTTTTACAGCCGAATTCTACCAGACTTACAAAGAGGAGCTGGTAGCATTCATTGTGAAACTATTGCAAACAATACAAGAACAGGGAGTCCTCCCCAACTCATTTTATGAGACCGACGTCATCCTTATACTAAAACTGGGCAGAGACGCAACTAAAAAAGAAAACTTCAGGCTAATATCCATGATGAACATTGACGCAAAAATCATCATTAAAATACTGGCAAACAGAATGCCAACAGCAAATCAAAAAGCTTATTTATCATGATCAAGTAGGTTTCACACGGGGGATACAAGTCTGGTTCAACATACGCAAATCTATCAATGTAATCCATCACATAAACAGAACCAAAGACAAAAACCACATGATTGTCTTAATAGATGCAGAAAAGGCCTTCAACAAAATTCAACAGCTCTTTATGCTAAAAAACCTCAATAAACTAGGCATCGATGATATATATCACAAAATAATAAAAGCTATTTATGACAAACCCACAGCCAGTGTCATACTGAATGGGCAAAAACTGGAAGCATTCCCTTTGAAATCTGGCACAAGACAAGGATGCCCTCTCTCACCACTCCTATTCATATAGTATTCGAAGTTGTAGCCAGGGCAATCAGGCAAGAGAAAGAAATAAAGTGTATTCAAATAGGAAGAGAGGAAGTCAAATTGTCTCTATTTGTAGATGACATGATTGTATATTTAGAAGATCCCATCATCTCAGCCCCAAATCTCCTGAAACTGACAAGCAAATCCAGCAAAGTCTCAGAACAAAAATTAAATGTGCAGAAATCACAAGCATTTCTATACACCAATAACAAACTTAAAGAGAGCCAAATCAAGAACGAGCTGCCATTCACAACTGCTACAAAGAGAATAAAATACCTAGGAATATAACTAACAAAGGATGTAAAGGACCTCTTCAAGGAGAACTACAAACCACTGCTCAATGAAATAAGAGAGGACACAAACAGATGGAAAAACATCCCATGCTCATGGTTGGGAAGAATCAACATGGTGAAAATGGCCATGCTGCCTAAAGTAATTTATAGATTCAACACTATCCCCATCAAGCTACCTAAGACCTTCTTCACAGAACTCAAAAAAAGCACTTCAAATTTCATATGGAACCAAAAGAGAGCCCACATAGCCAAAACAATCCTAAGCAAAAAGAACAAAGCTGGAGGCATCATGCTGCCTGACTTCAAACTATACTACAAGGCCACAGTAATCAAAACAGCATGGTACTGGTACCAAAACAGAGACATAAACCAATGGAACAGAACAGAGGCCTCAGAAGCAATACCACACATCTACAGTCATCTGATCTTTGGCAAACCTGACAAAAACAAACAGTGGGGAAAGGATTCCCTGTTTAATAAATGGTGCTGGGAAAACTGGCTAGCCATGTGCAGAAAGCAGAAACTGGACCCCTTCCTGATACCTTACACTAAAATTAACTCCAGATAGATTAAAGATCTAAACATAAGACCTAACATCATAAAAAAAAAAACCTAGAAGGAAACCTAGGCAAAACCATTCAGGACGTAGGCATAGGCAAGGACTTCATGGCTAAAACACCAAAAGCAATGACAACAAAAGCCAAAATAGGCAAATGGGATCTAATTAAACTCCAGAGCTTCTGTACAGCAAAGGAAACCATCATTAGAGTGAACCGGCAACCAACAGAATGGGAAAAAATTTTTTGCAATCTACCCATCTGACAAAGGACTAATATCCAGAATCTACAAAGAACTAAAATAGATTTATAAGAAAAAAACAAACCCATTCAAAAGTGGGCAAAAGATATGAACAGATATTTTACAAAAGAAGACATACATGAGGCCAACAAACATATGAAAAAATGTTCATCATCACTGGTCATTAGAGAAATGCAAATCAAAACCACATTGAGATACCATCTCACACCAGTTAGAATAGCGATCATTAAAAAATCTGGAGACAACAGATGCTAGAGAGGATGTGGAGAAATAGGAACACTTTTACAGTATTGGTGGGAGTGTAAATTAGTTCAACCACTGTGGAAGACAGTGTGGCGATTTCTCAAGGACCTAGAAATAGAAATTCCATTTGGCCCAGTAATCCCATTACTGGGTATATACCCAAAGAATTATAAATTGTTCTATTATAAAGACACATACACATGTATGTTCATTGTGGCACTGTTTACAAAAGCAAAGACCTGGAACCAACCCAAATGTCCATCACTGATAGACTGGAAAGAGAAAATATATACACCATGGAATACTATGCAGCCATAAAAAATGATGAGTTTGTGTCCTTCATAGAGACATGGATTAATATGGAAACCATCATTCTCAGCAAATTGACACAAGAACAGAAAACCAAACACCATATGTTATCATTCATATGCAAGTGTGGAACAATTAGAACATGTGGACACAGGGAGGGGAGCATCACACACTGCTGTCAGTGGTGGGGGCTAGTGGAGGGACAGCAGGAGTGGGGAGGGTGGGGAGGGATAATGAGAGGAGAAATAGCAGATATAGGTGCTGGGGGGATGAAGGCAGCAAACCACCTTGCCATGTATGTGCCTATGCAACAATCCTGCTTGATCTGCACACGTACCCCAGAACCTAAATTATGAAAAAAAGAAAAGAAAAAAAATTGTTTAACTGTTGGTCTGGTGAGGTGGCTTACACCTGTAATCCCAGCACTTTGGGAGGCAGAAGCAGGCAGATCATGAGGTCAGGAGTTCGAGACCAGCCTGGCCAGCATAGTGAAACCCCGTCTCTACTAAAAATACAGAAAATTAGCATGGTGGTAGGCGCCTGTAATCTCAGCTACTCGGGAGGCTGAGGCAGGAGAATTCCTTGAACCCGAGAAGTGGAGGTTGTACTGAGCCAAGATCATGCCATTGCGCCCCAGCCCAGGTGACAGTGTGAGACTCTGTCTCAAAAAAAAAAAAAAAAAAAATTGTTTAACTGTTATCAGTAGGAACTAAAAACAAAAAAAACGTGTTTTTTGTTTTTTGTTTTAACATAATGAAGAACAGAAAGCCTGGTTCTAGTTTGTTTCATTGGAAGTCTTAGCAAACAACATACTGAAGCAGTCATTAATTAAATAAACAAATCATAGCCAGGCACAGTGGCTCACACCCGTAATCCCAGCACTTTGGGAGGCTGAGCAGGCAGATTGTGTGGGCCCAGGAGTTAGAGACCAGTTTGGCAACATGGTGAAACTCGGTCTCTACTAAAAATACAAATATTAGCCCGGTATGGTGGTGTGCTCCTATGGTCTCAGCTACTCAGGAGGCTGAGGTGAGAGGATCACTTGAGCCTGGGAGGCAGAGGTTACAGTGGCACAGTATTGGCTCACTGCACTTCAGTTTGGGCAACAGAGTGAGACCCTGTCTCTAGTAATAATAATATAGATTTAATACTGATAATAATAATGAGTTCTGCTTTTGCTCTCCCTTCAGAAAAACATACCTAAACATATCTGTATCCTGTTAATGTTTTTTAGTGTTAAATCTTTTTTTTTTTTTGAGATGGAGTCTTGCTCTGTCACCCAGGCAAGAGTACAATGGTGCAAACTCCGCCTCCCAGGTTCAAGTGGTTCTCCTGCCTCAGCCTCCTGAGTAGCTGGGATTATACGTGCATGAAATCATACCCGGCTACTTTTTGTATTTTTAGTAGAGACAGAGTTTCACCATGTTGACCAGGCTGGTCTCGAACTTCTGACCTTGTGATCTACCCACCTTGGCCTCCCAAAGTGCTGGGATTACAGGCATGAGCCACCACACCCAGCCTACATCTTATATTCCATGCATTTCTTATATTCCCTGGATTTCTCAACAAGCGTATTTACAGAGAAGGGGAAAAAAAAGAGAAAATCATTTTTGAAAATATTTGTTATATATTTTCATAAAGCATTTAAGTCATCACTGTGTAACAGAACTTTCTGTGATAATGAAAATGTTCTGTGGTGCTGGCTCATAACTATAATCCTAACACTTTGGTAGATTCTAGTTGGAAGACTGCTTGAGCCCAGGAATTCGAGACCAGCCTGAGCAACATAGCAAGACCCTGTTACACACACACAAAAGTTCTATATCTGTTCTTTTTAATGAGGTAGTCATTTGCCACTCAATGTGACTATTGAGCACTTGAAATGGGACTAGTTTAACACTGAGAAAGAAAATTGTAAATTTTATTTAATACAAATTGTCACATGTGGCTAGTAGCTACCAAAATAGACAGCAGAAAATTAATCACTGGAAAAATAAAAAATGCATTGGACTTCCTTATATATATTTTAATGAAAGTTTAATATTATTTTGATCTGGAAATACATATGAAAGAAGGAATCATGACATTTTTAGTGCTCAAGCTTCCACAATTTTTAACCTGGTTCTGTATAAATTGGCTCAATGAGATAATGTAATTTTTCACGCTATCTGCCTATATTTTATCATTAAGTTATGGTGAACTGTGATAATTAACTTAGCAATCAAGTTTACCATTCCATTTGGTTTCTCTAGAGACTTTTTCCCATGTAAATATTGTTTCAAGGCATCTATTTTAAATTTAACACATTCTATTATATTAAAAAACTGCAGATTCCCCGGAGCTCTGGATTCTCTTGCTTTCAAGACAATATATACCCTTTTCTCACTCAATAAGGTTCTTCTCTAAGTAGTAGTGTTTAACAAATTTTTGCGATTAAATATGTGAAATTTAGCTTATTTTAAGGTAAATGGAGAGTATAGCAGATAGAGGAGTTCTCCCAAAAGAGGCTCTAATGTTTCTTTAAAAGCCTGGAAGATATCGTAGGTGCTCAATAAATATTTGTTTGCTTGATGAATGAATGAAGTTTGGACTCTTTAAAGATATTTAAGTGGAAAATGGAGCAGGGCTTGGAAAGGAGACCCCAGGGAGAGGCTCTAAGTGCTTCTATTAAGAATCTGACTCCATCCAATGTGTAATACAGACTTGGTAGGAGCAAAGCTCCATTATGTCCCATTACCTGTCTCCCAGCTCGGCTGTTTATTGAATCATATGAATTAAAGAGCATGTGTACTTCTAATAATTGAAAGTTCACTAGGTCCTCTCTGCTTGGTAAGAGATCAGAGAAAAGGTGACAAGGTAGATTGGGCCAAGCTTTACCTCTGGGTACCTTTTTCTCAGTTCCCTTTCATCCTCCTTCAAATAACCCAGAACATAGGCAAGAGGAGGCAGGTGTCTCAGCAGCACTAACAATACATCCTCAGAGGATGAATGTGAGAACCTTGGGCCAAAACTACCCACATGTCTTCTTCAAAGTCAGATTTATTTGAGAAACATGGTTTGTAAAACCTCCTTGCCAGGTTGGTATTATTATTTACAGTGATTTTAAAAATAAGGAAAAAGGAGAAAATCCCATCAGGTCCAGTACTACTTCTCTATTACCAGCCTCCAGATTCTTCCCTCTTTTCCCATTCCCTTTTCATAGGAATTTTGTCCAAGAACAAACATTTGAGTTTCCATGATCCTAACCCCCTCACCTGGTAGGCACTGACAGAATTTTAAATGTTTTCTGAAAGTCCTAATAATTTATTATCTAATATTCCACATAAGTGAATCACAATGGTTTCTTCTCCCCACAGCCCTTTGATTACACCTCCTCCAACCAGCTTGGAGAGGGAAAAGGTACATGCTGCCTCGAAAAGCAGCACCTAGAGTCTCCGTCTTCTAATTCCATAGACAAAAAAGGTCTGTATGCTACCTCACAGTCTTACTGCAATACTAGATTAAGGGATTGTTAAATAAACCAAGGCAACATAACTCACCTGAGTTTCAGTTTGCAGAGTGATTTACATCAACTTCTCCTGAAAATGACAGCATCTAAAGAGGAATTGCCAGAAAAGCAATGGCAGCTCTGTCTTCGAAACACCACTTCATACTTAGAAAGTGCCTTTACCATTTGCTGCTCTTTATAGTCTTGTATCTTTCATTTATTTGCCTAGTTGTTAGGCTCTTCAGTAGTTTCAGCTGTTCCAGTTCATAAGATCCTCATTATGGCGTGCGTTATCTTTTTGTTTACTCTGCTTGCTTCTGTGTTGGTAATAAATGAGCTGAAACAAAATCATCCAGGAAACACATATCCTGGATCACGTGTACCTGACAACACTCTCTCCAGGGTGCTCTGAAGTTGAATTGTTTAAAGGTTTATAAGGTTCTCTGAGATAATTAAATAAAAGATGATTTAATAGTAAAAATTCATATTAATTGTGTTTTCCCAGTATTTCCTGTCATAGACTGAAATAGCTCTTCAGCAGGAAGTCTTATGTAAGATTCACAGATAACAATCCAAAACTTAAAAAAAAAAAAAGAAAGAAAGAAAAGCCTTCCCTTGTTTTTAAATGGCTAATCTTTTCAAAAATTTCTCTTCCAGAAATTTCTCTAAATCCATTAATCAAAATGATAATAGTATACACGTATATTCTTTTTTCTTTTCTTTTTTTTTTGCTTTCTGATCTATGTCTGAATTAGTATACAACTTTATTTATTATAGCTTTACATTTTTTCCCTTTCCTCTGCTAACAGCCAAACAGCCAATATATACAGTAGCAATAAGTTTTTAGGCAAATCTGTGTGACTCTCTCCTCAGGTATAGCCCTGTACTTGAGAGACATTCAATAATTACTGGTCAAAAAGGGAATCATGTTAGCCATTTCCAAATGGTGGAGTGAAGACCTCCTCCATAAAAATCTGCTCCTTCAAAAAAACAGCAAGAAGATTGGCAAAAAATGGTCAAAATCAATATTTTCAGAACTCTGGAAATTCACCAAAGGTTTATAGCAATCTAAGAAGTATATATTTTTAAAAATGACTAAATATTGTTAAAACAGTGAGATTTGTGGCATTTTAACTTGCCATATTCCCATTTCTCTCTCTCCAGCTCCCCAGTAGCCTTGAAAATTAACAACCTTGCTATCAAGAGAGCCATGAAAACTAGCAGCCTAGCAGTCTCTGAAGATGGTCAGAATGGATTTGGAATTCTCAAAATCCCCAAGCTCAGAGAACTGTCATTATCTGACTTATCCGGCAGCTTTCTGGAAGCCCTATTTGCAAGGCTTGCCTTATCTGATCTGACTCAGAGCTCACTGACTGTGAACAGCCTCTTCCCTGGGGCGACTATTGAAAACAACCAGCAAAAATTGTTTAATAGCGCAGCTGCCTAATGTGGTGATAACAGTTGGGGCAAACAAGAAGCTGGCCAAGAATCTGAAAGAAAAAGGTGAGAAATGGGATGTCCACAGGGGTCTTTAAAAAGATCTGACACAACCTGTTGGGTACAATGTTCCAACAGGTGATGGGTACGCAAAAGCCTAGGCTTCACCATTACACAATATATGCATGTAAAAAATCACATACTTTTACTCCCTAAATCCATAAAAATAATTTTTAAAAATTTAAAAAGAAGCTCTGATATATTCCAGAAATCTAGAAGGCCAAGTACATATATGGTGCAGTATGCGAGATAACCAGGGAAGACCTGAGGAGGCCCTAATTTCCCATCTCTGGTTAACTTGAATCTCTGCACAAGTAGAAAGTGAAGACTACAGGCAGAGTTGTAGACTGCCTGCCAGAGCACCAAAAGCATGTCTCAATACACTTGCAGAATTCCCTGGCAAAGGCTGGAAGACTTATTCATTCAAGACATTGAAAAAAATTTTTTTGTCCAATTATGATCTGTTGACTAAGCTACCCAACTGTAGACTTTGGTGCCCACACATTACAAACAATACAGATTTTATATAATTAGTTCAATAAATTCACTAAATAAACAAACAGCAACAACAAACAGCAATAATAACTAACCTTGTATGTGTTGGGAGAGACATCCGATTTCCAGAGTTGCCACATCACATTGTTGGAAATGTCCAGTTTTCAACAAAAAAATCACAAAAAAGGTATGTGAAGAAAGAGGAAAATACAGTGAATACACAAGATAAAAAGCAATAAATAGAAAATGCTCCTAAAAAAACTCAGACATTGGATTTTCTTGGCAAAGTCTTCACATCTGCTATTATAAAAATATGGAAAGAACTAAAGGAAACTATGTCAAAAGAACCAAAGGAAAGTATGAAAACAATTTCTCACCAAATACAGGTTATCAATGAAGAGATAGAAATTACAAAAACAGGCTGAGGCAGGAGAATTGCTTGAACCTGGAAGGCAGAGATTTCAGTGAGCTGAGATTGCACCACTGTACTCCAGCCTGGTGACAGAACAAGACTCCATCTCAAAAAAAAAAAAAAAGAAAGAAAGAAAGAAAGAGAGAAAGAAAGAAAAAAGAAAAGAAACTACAAAAACAAAAAGTTCTGAAGTTGAAAAGTACAGTAACTGAAATTTAAAAATTCACTGGAGCTCAGAAGCAGATTTTAGAAGGCAGAAAGAAGAATCCGCAAACTTGAAGATAGATCATTTGAGATTATCCAGTCTGAGGAACGAAGAGGCAAAAGAAAGCAAAAAGTGAACAAAGCCTCAAAGACCTGCAGGACCTTGTTAAGTGTACCAACATATATAAAATGAGAATCCCAGAAGGGTAGGAGAAAGAGAAAGGGGCAGAAAGAATATTTGAAGAAATAATAAACACCTCAAATTTAACTAAAAAAAATTAATATATACATTCAAGAAACGCAATGTGCTTCTTTATAAAAACAAAGATAAGCCAGGTGTGGTGGTTCACACCTATAATCCCAGCACTTTGGGACACTGATGTGGGAGAGGATTGTTTGAGGGTAGGAGTTTGAGACCAGCCTGGGTAACATAATGAGAATGTCTCGAATGTCTCTCAAAAAAACCCCAAAAAACAAAACAAAACAAAACAAACCAGAAAGAAAGAAATAGAGAGAGAAAGAAAGAAAGAGAAAAGGAAAGATTAAACAAAATTTTTTGAGATAGGGTCTTACTCTGTCACCCAGGCTGAGTGCAGTGGTATGATCATGGCTTACTGCAGCCTCAACCTCCCAGGCTCAAGTGATCTTCCTACCTCAGCCTCCTGAGTAGCTGGAACTACAGGCATATGCCACTATGCCTGTCTAATTTTTGAATTTTTGTAGAAATGGTGTCTCAATATGTCACCCAGGCTGGTCTTGAACTCCTGGACTCAAGTGATCCTCCCTGCTTGGCCTCCCAAAGTGCTGGAATTACAGGGATGAGCTGCTGCACCTAACCTGCAAAAATAAATTTAAAGAGATTCACACTGAAACACATTATAATCAAGTTGCCAAAAGCCAAAGATATAGAGAATCTTGAAAGCAACAAGAGAAAATAAAATCTCATTACATACAGGTTTCCTCAATAACATTAACAGCCACTTTTTCATCTAAACCATGGAAGCCAGAAAGGAGTGGGATGGCATTCAAAGTGTTGAAAGATAAAAAACTGTCAACCAAGAATGTTATATCCAACAAAGCTAACGTTTAAAAATGGAGGACAAATTGAGACATTCCCAGATAAACAAAAATGAAAAGAATTCATCATTAGGAGTCTTCCCTATAAGAAATGTTAAAGGGAGTCCTTCAGGCTGAAAAAAAAGGTTAGTAGATAGCAATTCAAACCCACATGAAGAAATAACAACATAGGTAAATTTAAAAGAAAATACAAATATAGTTTTATTTGTAATTCTATATTTGCTCGTATCCAGTTTAAAAGATCACTAGATAAAGCAATAAAACTGTCTTGACAGGCTTATAATGTATAAAGATGTAAATTGTATGACAAAAATATCATAAAGGAGAGGAGAGGGAATAAAAGTATACAGGAGCAAAGTTTTGTATATAACTGAAATTAATTTGGCATTAATCTGAACTCAGTTTTTATAAATTTAAGATGTTAATTATAACTCTCAGGGCAAGAACAAAGAAATCAACTAAAAAAATAGTTAAATGAACAAGAAGGAAACTAAACTTGTTCACTTGAAAAAAGAAGGGAATAATAGAAGAATAGAGGAAGAAATGAGGACATCAGACATATGGAAAATAAACAGCAAAATGCAGATACAAATTTTACCTTATAAGTAGTTATACAGTATGTATATAGATTAAGCACTGTCATCAAAAAGCAGAGATTGGCAGAATGAACACAAAAACATTATCCAACTATTTGCTGTATACAATAAATACACTTTAGAACAAAGACAGAAATAGATTGAAAGTTTAAAAAAATGGAAAAAGATACACAATGGACAGTAAGCAAAAGAGAGCTGGAATGCAACTCCTAATAACAGACAAAATGGACTTTAAGACAAAATTATTACTAGAGGCAAAAAAAAAATTCATAATGATAGAAGACATAGAAGACAGAACAATGATAAACATACATGCACCTAAAAAGAGAGCATCAAAATACATGAAGCAAAAACTGACAGAACCGTAGGGACAAATAGACAATTCTACAACAGTTGGAGACTTCAGTAATCCACTTTCAATAATGTGTAGAACTATCAGACAGAAGTTCAACAATAAAATAGAGATTTAAAGAATACTATACATCAACTAGATCTAACAGACTTCTATAGAACATTCTACCCAACCACAGTAGAATATACATCCTTCTCACATGTATATGGAACACATGTACTAATTCTCTAGGAAAGACCATACATTAGCTGATAAATCTCAATACATTTAAAAATATTAAGATCATACAAAATATATTATTTTACCACAGTGTAATAAAATTTGAAATCATTAACAGAAGGAAAAATGAGAAATTCATGAAAAAGTAAAAATTAAACAACACAATTCTAAATAACCAATGGGTTAAAGAAAAATCACAAGGAAAATTAGAAAATACTTTGTGATGAGTGAAAATGAAACCACAACATACCAAAACTTATGGGATGCAGCTGAGGTAGAGCATAGAGGAAAGTTTATAAGTGCAAATGTCTATATTAGAAAAGAAGAAAGTGTCTAAATCAATAACCTAATTGTACATGTTAAGCAACTAGAGGCCAGGAATGGTAGCTCATGACTGTAATCCCAGCACCATGGGAGGCCAAGACAGGTGGATCATTTGAACCCAGGAGTTCAAGACCAGTCTGGGCAATATGGCAAAGCCCTGTAGCTACTGAAAATACAGAAAATTAGTCAGGTGTGGTGGTATGTGCCTATAGTCCCAGCTACTTGGGAGGCTGAAGCAGGAGGATCACTTGAGCTGGGGAGGCAGAGGTCGCATGCAGTAAGCTGAGATCATGCCACTGCACTCCAGCCTGTGTGACAAAGTGAGACCATGTCTCAAAAAAAAAAAAAAAAAAAAAAGAAAAAAAAAGAAAGGAAAGAAATTAGAAAAAGAAGAGAAAACAAAACTTGAAAAAAGCAGAAGGAAGAAATAATAAATGAGTAGAAATACATGAAATAAAGACTACAAAACAAAATAGAAAATCAGCCAGGCACGGTAGCTCACACCTGTAATCCCAGCACTTTGGGAGGCTGAGGCAGGCAAATCACAAGGTCAAGAGATCGAGACCATCCTGGCCAACATGGTGAAACCCTGTCTCTATTAAAAATACAAAAAATTAGCTGGATGTGGTGGGGCCTGCCTGTAGTCCCAGCTACTTGGGAGGCTGAGCAGAAGAATCGCTTGAACTTGGGAGGCAGGGGTTGCAGTGAGCCGAGATCGCGCCACTGCACTCCAGTCTGGCAACAGAGCAAGACTCTGTCAAACAACAACAACAACAAACAAACAAAACAAAAAACACAGAGAAAATTTAAAAAACCTAAAGTTGTTTTCTTGAAGAAAAAAAACAACAAAGATTTAACAAGACTCACCAGGAACAAAAGATCTAAGACTCAAATTACTAACATTGAAAATGATAGTGGGGACATTACTACCGACCTTACATAAATAAAAATGATTATAAGGGAATGCTATGAACAATTATATGCCAATTATAGGTCTAGACAACCTACATAAAATAGATGGACCTGTCCCAACTTCTCAACTCATTCTATGAAATCAGCATTACTCTGATGCCAACAAAGACATCACAAAAGAAGAAAACTATGGACCAATATTTTTCATAAATGTAGATACAAAAATCTTCAGCAAATATTAGTGAACTGAATCCAGAATCATATGAAAGGAATTATACACCATGGTCAAGTGGGCTTTATCTCAGGAATGCAAGGGAAGTTTCACATATGAAACCCAATCAGTTTATTACACCATTAATAGAATGAAGGGGTAAATCCTGACACAATTTTATCAATAGATGTAGAAAAAGCATTGACAAAATTAAACACCTTTAATGATAAAAACACAACAAACTAGGAATAGAAAGAACTTCCTCATCCTAATAAAGCATATCTAGGGAAAAACAACAGCTGACATACTTAATGGTGACACTAAATAATTTCCCCTAAGATCAGGGACAAGAGAAGGATTTTTTTTGGTCTTGCAACTTTTATTTAATATTGCACTAGACATCTGCCCAGGGAAATTAGGCAAGAAAAATATATTAAAGGCATCCAGATTGGAAAGGAAAAAGGAAACATTTCTCTACTTACAGATGACATAGTTTTACATATAGATAATCCTAAGAAATCCATAAAAGAACTATTAGAGCTAATAAATGAAATCAACAAGTTTACAGGATACAAAAATGAATATACAAAACTCAATTTGTATTTCTATAAACTACCAATGAAAAACAAGAAATGAAATTAAGAAAACAATTCCATTTACAACAGCATCCAAAGACATACAAGATTTATACACCGAAGACTATAAAACATTGTTTAAGTAAATGAAAGAAGACTTAAATAAATGAAACAATATCTTGTGTTCATAGATCAGAGGACTTACTATTGTTAAGATGGCAGTGCTTCCCAAATTGATCTAGAGATTTAACATATTTCCTGTCACAATCCCAGCTGGTTTTTTTTTTTTTTTTGTGGAAAACGACAAGCTGGCCCTAAAATTAATGTGGAAATACAAGACACACAGAACAACCAAAATAATCTTGATACATGAACAAAGTTGGAGGACTTGTACTTTCTATTTTCAAAGCTTACTACAACGCTATAGTACTCAAGACAGTGTGGAACTGGTAGAAGGATAAACATACAGCATATGCACATGCAAATGAATAAATTTGAAACCCTATCTCACACAATATACAAAAATTAACTCAAAATGAATGAAAGGCCTAATTGTAAAACTTAAAACTATAAAACTCTTGGAAGGGTCTGGGCATGGTGGCTCACACCTGTAATCCCAGCACTCTGGAAGGCCGAGCTGGTGGATCATTTGAGGTCAGGGGTTTGAGAGCAGCCTGACTAACATGGTGCTCTACTAAAAAAAAAACTGTATCTACTAAAAAAAAAAAAAAAAAAAAAAAAAAAAAAAAAAAAAAAAAAAAAAAAGCCTGGTATGGTGGCCGATGCCTGTAATCCCAGCTACTCCAGAGGCTGAGGCAGGGGAATCTCTTGTACCTGGGAGGCGGAGGTTGCAGTGAGACAAGATTGTTCCACTGAACTCCAACCTGCATTTCAGTGAGATTCCAGAAACAAAACAAAACAACATCCAGAAGGAAACCTAGGTAAAAGTATCTGTGGTCTTGGATTAAGCAATGGTTTCTGGATATGACATCCAAAGCACAAGCGACACAACATAAAATTTAAAAATTCAGTTTCCTCAGGAAAAAAAAAAAAACCTTTTGTGCTTCAAAGGACACTGTCAAGAAAGTGAAAAGGCAACTCAATTCACAGAATAGGAGAAAATATCTGCAAATCATATACTTGATTAAGGACTTATATCCAGAATGTATAAAGAACACTTACATCCCACAAAACAAAGAAATAATCCAATTTTTAAATGGGCAAAGGACTTGAACAGACATTTCTCCAAAGAAGATATACAAATGGCCAATAAGCACATGAGAAGATGTTTAACATCATTAGTCATTAGCGAAATACAAATCAAAACCACAATGAGATACCACCTGACACCCAATAGGTTGGCATTGATTAAAAAGACAAATAATTATGAGTGTTGACAAAAATGTGGAGAAATTGGAACCTTCATACATTGTTGGTGGGAATATAAAACAGTGCAAACACTTTGGAAAACAGTTTGGCAGCAAATAATTAAAAATACAGTTACTACATGACCCAGCAATTTCACTCTTGGTTCTTTACTCAAGAGAATTGAAAACTATGTCCATATAAAAACTTGTATATGAATATTCACAGTGGCATTATTCACAATAGCCCAAAAATGGAAACATTCCAAATGTCCATCATCTGATGATTGGATAAATAAATGTGATATCCATGCAATGGAATATTATTGAGCCATTAAAAGGAATAAAATACTGATACATGCTACAACATAAATGAACCTTGAAAACACTATGCTTAGTGAAAGAAGTCAGACACAAAATGCCACATATTTTAAGATTCCATTTATATGTAATGTCTATAATAGGCAAATCCATAGAAACTGAAAGTAGATTAGTGGTTGCCAAGGGCTGAGGGGAGAGAAGAATGGGAGTTACCACCAATGTGTATGAAATCCTTCAGCAGTGATGCAAATGCTCTGGAATTAGATAGTGGTGATGCTTGCACACAACTTTGTGAGTATACCAAAAATCAAACTAAACCATATAAAAAAGTAGCCTCACCAACATTTTAAAACTTTGGAGGTAGCTAATAACAATATCTAATACTTTACGGCACTTAGGTGCCAGACTGTGTTCAAAATCCATCAGATTTTAACCTATTTAATCCTCACTGCAAGTTTATGACATACTGTAGTTTTATTGAAACTGACCCAATAGTCCCATGGACTGTTCTTTTGGATAAACATAGAAATTGACCTTTCTCATCTTACAGCTTGAAACTTATATTTGTTTTATCCGAGTTCCTTTCTCAGGAAAGGCCCTTCAGACCTCTCCAAATAATAATAATAATAAATAAAATAAAATTATCAAAAAACTGAAATTCACCAGATCAGTGCATCAGATGCCAGACCCCTCATGATTGCCTTCTTGCTCCTCCCTAGTTTCTGTTTCCTTCCACATTGTTACATTTCTTCCTTGCTGTATAAACCCCTGGCTTTAGTCTATCAGACAGATAGATTTGAGACTGATCTCCCATCTCCTCAGCTAAAGCATCCTTTTAAACCCTTCTCTCTTATCAATAGTTGTCGTCTCAGTGACTGGCTTTCTGTGAAGCAATCAGTGGGACCTAGACTCAACCTCTGGTGTTTTGGTAACACTATTCCTATTCTGATTTTTCAGAGGAGGAAACCCGAACTCAGAGAGGTTGAGCAACTTTAGGGCCGGGCATGGTGGCTCACACCTGTAATCCTAGCACTTTGGGAGGCCAAGGGGGGTGGATCACCTGAGGTCAGGAGTTCAAGACCAGCCTGGCCATCATGGTGAAACCCCATCTTTAAAAAAAAAAAAAGAGAGAGGTTGAGCAGCTTTCATAATGTTACAAAAGTAAGGGACAGAGTTGGGATTCACATCTAAGTGGTCTGATACAAAAGTCCATTGAATCAATACATTATTTAGTTTGTCACTGTGACTGTGTAACAAAGGCCAAACGAATGCTAAACAAGAAATATCTTAAAACAAAACAAAAAACAAACAAAAAAACCAGGGTCTTGCTCTGTCACCCAGGATAGAGTGTAGTGGCATAATCATGGCTCACTGAAGCCTCAACCTCCCAAGCTCAAGCTGTCCTCCCACCTCAGCCTCCCAAGTAGCTGGAATCACAGGCGCACACCACTATGCCAGGTTAATTTTTTGTATTTTTAGTAGAGACAGAGTTTTGCCATGTTGGCCAGGCTGGTCTTGAACTCCTGGGCTCAAGTGATCTGCCCACTTCAGCCTCTCAAACTGCTTGGATTACTGGTGTGAGACCCTGCGCCTAGCCAGCAAATAATTTAAAAGATAATTCATAGTGACAAGAAATTATTGTGCTTTCTGGAGGATATTAGAAAAATACTATCTTTTAAAACAGGAGAGTAAAACAATTTATTATTAATTTTCCTGGGTTAAAAAAGGTATTTGCTGGAACTTACATTTCAGCATGCAACTCCCAAATCTTCCATATTATTCTTTTTGAAAAGTGGATTTTATTAAATCTCTGAATTTCTATCTGCAGTGCTTAATAAAATTAGAAATATTCACTTTATTTTGAAGTGGAAGCTGGACAAAACAGGATGGGGCACTTGGCTCTGATAATTCATCAGGGCCGAGTTTCTTTGAATGCTGCCAACTCAAGCAGACTCAGTGAGAACGGCTGCAAACAGTGGGATTCAGTTCATAATGGCAAGTTTGTCTAGGCTCCACTTTGTCTCTGCACAGTGGGGAGCTCTTCAGAGCAAGTGAAGGCTATTTTCTGCCATGCCAAAATTAATCTCCACGGTGCTCACTCATGTTCATTACCTAGAATTTTGAAGAGAAGACTGTTTCTTGTCCCAAAGAGGGCTGTTTAGTAGGAAGCATCTACTTCCAAGGTAGTTATTGATTATTTTGAGAATAGGAATGTCTTCATGTAAAGTGATAACTGAGGGACCACATGGTTCAGGGCAGTGCCTATGTGCCGGAGATGGCAATCACTCTGCTTGTTTCCACCCTTGCCCACTGCAATCCATTTCTACACAGTAGCCGGAATGAGCATAAGGCTAGAAAAAAACTAATAATATTTTACTTTTAAAATTGTTTTCCATTGAGCTTGACACCAAAGTCCTTATGGTGGCCTATCAAGGCCTACAAAATCTGACCCCTGACTATTTATCTGACCTTGATCTCCTACTTCTAGTGCTCTTAGACAACAAACTGCACAGAAAGAAAGACTTGGATAGAGAGCTATAGGTTTAAAAAACGTAAGAGATCGTTATCGATCTCTTTATACTGCATGCAACATGTGGATCCTTGTTGGCTTCTAAACTGAAAAAAACAACTATAAACATTAGAGTGACTTGAATATGGATTTTATATTTGTGTTAATAATTATAGTTAATTTTAGGTGTAATAATGGTAATATAATTAGCATATTTTAAAGGGTCCTTATCTTTTAGAAATACATACCAAAATACTAAAATACAAATGAAATAATAAAATATGGGATTTGCTTCAAAATAATCTAGTGGGTAGAGGAAGAATTGGGGAGGTATAAGTGAAACAGGATTAGCTATGAGAAGATAGTTATTCAAAATGGATGGTAAGCTTATTATACTATTTACACTGGGAGTTTATTATATTATTATACTATTTATACTGGGAGTTTATTATACAGGGAATTTATTATATTATTCCCTCTACTTCCCCTTGGGTCCTTGAAAGGACTTTGCTGAAATAAGAAATCATTTGGCTAATTGACTCTGGAAGAACTCAGTAAGAGAACAAAGTCAGTTTACACAAAGGGGAAGAATCTTTGAATTTAAGCTTTATTGTAAATCCATTTACACATTGATTTAATTTTTTTTTTTCTTGAGATGGAGTCTCACTCTGTTACCCAGGCTGGAGTGAAGTGGTGTGGTTTCAGCTCACTGCAATCTCTGCCTTCTGGGTTCAATCAATTTTCCTGCCTCAGCCTCCTGAGTAGCTGGGATTATAGGCATGTGACACCACGCCCAAGTAATTTTTTTTGTATTTTCAGTAGACATAGGGTTTCATTATGTTGGCCAGGCTGGTCTCTATCTCCTCACCTCGTGATCCACCTGCCTCAGCCTCCCAAAGTGCTGGGATTATAGGAGTGAGTGTCCTCACCTGGCCCCATTGGTTTAATTTTTGATTTAGCAATCCTTTTTCCATTCCAGTTAGATATTTTAACATTTCTGTAAGCATCTAAAACAACTGTCCTTTTTCTATTGAAAGAAGAGGGAAGTAAGGCTGTAGCTTGTCTTATATTCCCCTTCGTATCACCAATGCTTAGCATGTACTAGATGGAAAAAAAGTATTTACTGAATTAATATGTGACAAACTAAAACACTTACTACCTTCTCCTTTATTCATTTCAAAGATATTTATAAATATCCTACCACATTGCCTCATGCCCACCTAGGGGCAGTGTTGGAGCCAGAGGGAAATGTATATTTATTTATTTAATTTTTTTGAGAAGTCTTTCACTGTGTCACCCAGGCTGGAGTGCAGTGGCACCATCTCGGCTCACTGCAACCTCCACCTCCCAGATTCAAGTGATTCTCCTGCCTCAGCCTCTCAAGTAGCTGGGATTACAGGCGTGTGCCACTATGCCCGGCTACATTTTGTATTTTTAGTAGAGATGGGGGGTTTCATCATGTTAGTTGGCCAGGCTGGTCTCAAACTCCTAACCTCAGGTGATCCACCCACCTTGGCCTCCCAATGTGCTGGGATTACAGGTGTGAGCCACCACGCCCGGCCTTTTTATTTATTTATAGTGGTAGGGTCTTGCTCTGTCACTCAGGCTGGAGTGCAGTGGCACAATCACAACTCACTGCAACCTGGATATCCTGGACTCAGGGGATCCTCCTGGCTCAGCCTCCCTAGTACCTGGGACTGCAGGTGCATGCCACCATGCCTAGCTAATTTTTAAAAATTTTTTGTAGAAAGGTCTCATTAAGTTGCCCAGGCTGATCTCAATCTCCTGAGCTCAAGTAATTCTCCCACCATGGCCTCCCAAAGCGCTGAGATTATACACGTGAGCCACCATGCCAGGCAAAATGTGCATTTAAAGGCCCAGCGTAAAGAAACTTGCTGTGGCAATTGTGGCTGAAACTCAGTGTCAAAGCTGATCAAAATAATTGTGTAATTCTTGTCATACCCAGGCTTAATCACAGTCCAGTGGAAGAAAGCACTCAAGGCACATAGCAACAGATCTAAAAATGGAATTTTCTGCAAGCCCAGCCTGCAGTAACCCTAGGATCCATTTTACCTAGTAACTGCTGAAGCAACCTGCTTTGACTCTGAGGCTGGTTTTACCTCCCACTGCTACTCCTCATCCAGAGCTTGCCAGCTCCCAAAAGTTTCTCTAGTGATAATGAGATTTCTTTCAAAACAATACGTAACATTTCTCTTTCTAATAAAATTCCCAGCCTTCTCTTGGTTCTTCCAACATACCAAAGACTACAACCGCCTGAGTTTATGCCCAGATGGCAATTCTGTGATTTTCAAATAAAGCGTTTAATAGAGAGGTCCATCTCTATATTTTATTTGACTTTCACAATGACAGAATGGGAGAGAAGTTGGAGAGGGGATCAGATATATGTATCCAGGGGCCAGATCCTATTGGGCTTTGTAGACCATTGTAAGGAATTTTGTTTTAAGTGCAATAGAAAGCCATTAGGAAAGCAAAAATGCCATCTTTTTTTTCTAGCCTCATTTTCATTCTCTATATGATGCAGATGGATTATAGTTGGGGCAAGAGTATATGAATATACATTTAAATTTGCGTGGATGTTGTCTCTTCTCAATGAAGCTCACTCTGGATTCCCTGTTTAATATTGCACCTATTCAGCTTGCACTGCCAGGCCCTCCTCCCTCTTTTACTTGGTCTTCCAAAGTAAAAACGTTTTAATATACTACACCTTCTAATATACTACATAACTTATATACTTATTATTTGTTGCCTTCCTTTCTCCTGGTAGAATATAAACTCTATAAGAACAAGGATCAGCCAGGCACGGTGGCTCATGCCTATAATCCCAGCATTTTGGGAGGCCGAGGCGGTAGGATCATCTGAGGTCAGGAGTTTAAAACCATCCTGGCCAACATGATGAAACCCCATCTCTACTAAAAATACAAAAATTAGCTGGGCACAGTGGTGGGTGCCTGTAATCACAGCCACTCAGGAGGCTAAGGCAAGAGAATTGCTTGAACCCGGGAGGCAGAAGTTGCAGTGAGCCAAGATCACGTCATTGCACTCCTGCCTGGGTAACAGAGAGAGACTCCATCTCAAACAAAAACAAAAACAAAAACAAGGATCTTTGTCTCTTTTGTTCATGAATTGTCCAAGAATCTAGGAAGGACACTGCCTGACACGTAATAGGCATTCAACAAATATCTGCTGAATAACAAATAAATGAGTGGAAGGATTCAAGGTAATAGAATTAAAGGAGGGGCTGTCCCTTTATGCCTCATACATTTTTTAATTACTGGAATTTTTTAACAATTTTGTTTTATTTTTGTTATTTTTAAAATTTTTATTATACTTTCAGTTCTGGGTTACGTTTGCAGATCATGCAGGATTGTCACATAGGTATACACGTGCCGTGGTGGTTTGCTGCATCCATCCCCCTATCATCTACACTAGGTATTTCTCCTAATGTTACCCCTCCCTAGTCCCCCCATTAAAAGTGATGTGCAGCAGAATTACAAATTCTGTATATGGGTTTTGAAAAGATGTCCATAATGATATAGTGTCACTGGTCATTTGAATTTTGAAAACCCTAGTTTTTACTTCATAGTAAAATGAAGGATGTGTTTAATATGAGTCATAGCTATCAATGAACATCTTGCCAAGGCCAAATATGTCTCATTACAGAAGTGTAGAACACATGTTTTGGTAATGTAAAGGAAATTTTAGTTAAATTCTAAATGGCTTTATCCTGTATAAATGTCCATTGATTTGGGTCTTTCTCTCTTATTAGACCATTAGCTCCTTGAGTGCAAAAGTTGAATCTTACTTAATTTTAGATCCCTCTAGGCAAGGGTCAAATCTCATCCCTTTAATAAAATTTCTCTGCCTTCCTAATCTTTCATTTTCTATGCATGTACAGTAAATAAAGAGCGTAAATTTTCCTGAATATGAAACCAACCCAATAGTCCTATAGTCTGTTCTTTTTGATAAACGTAGAAATTGACCCTTCTGGTCTTAAAGCTTGAAACTTATGTTTATTTGATCTGAGTTTCTTCCTCAAGAAAGGATCTTCAGGCCTCTCGAAAAAATATTAAAGACTGAAACTCATCAGATCTCCACACCAGATCCCTCCTTGCCCCTCCCCAGTTCTTTTTTTTCTTTATTTTTACACACTGTTACATTTCTTCCCCTAGTTTTAGTCAGTCAAGGAAATAGATTTGAGTCTGAGATCCTATCTTCTCAGCTGCAGCACCTGATTAAAGCCTTCTTCCTCCTTGGCAATACTAGTTGTCTCAGTGATTAGCTTTCTGTGCAGCGAGCAGCAGGACCTAGACTGAACCACTGGTGTTTTGTTAACAATAGTTTAGATTGCAAATTCTTAGATCATTTTTCTTTTTATACAATTCTCAAAATGACCTAGTATTTTCAATTTCATTATTTAAGCTCTAACTCCTAAACTTCCCTGTAGTTCTGAGAAGGGGCACAAACATACGTTATCAATTTTAAAAACAGTAGACAGCCTGGTATCTTAGAAAGACTATAATCTTTCAAGTCAGATACCTGTGATTCTAACTCTGTCCTTTGCTAATGGCATCACCTTGGATAAACTCCCTGAGTATCTGTTTTCTTTTCTTCAAAACCAGGGATTACAAAACCTAATTTGAAGCAAAGCTGTGAGAACTAAATGAAATAATATACATGGCTGGGTGCAGTGGCTCACGCCTGCAATCCCCGAACTTTAGGAGGCCAAGGTGGGTGGATCACAAGGTCAGGAGTTCAAGACCAGCCTGGCCAAGATGGTGAAACCCCATCTCCACTAAAAATAGAAAAATTAGCTGGGTGTGGTGGCAGGTGCCAATAATCCCACCTACTTGGGAGGCTGAGGCAGGAGAATCGCTTGAATTCAGAGGGTGGAGGTTGCAGTGAGCCAAGATTGTACCACTGCACTCCAGCCTGGGAGACAGAGTGAGACTCCATCTCAAAAAATTAAAAAATAAATAAATAAATAAATATACACAAATCACCAACCATAGTGTCAGATACATAGAAGATGCTTAATAACTAGCATGTTTTACCATTTATCAATAAACAGTAATAGAAATATCAAAGTTTACTGTTATTAGTCATTCAGTTATTTAGTTGTATTTTTATTGAACACTTTTGTATCTGTGCATTTTTTTTCTTGGAGACCAAAATGTAAGCTGTTCAGGGAAATTTCCATTTTTGTGTTTTGTTTATTGTGACTGGAACGGTGATGGGTATAATAAATGAGTATTGATTGAATTAAGCAAAACATGATGTTTAGCCTCTGAGTTTAGGCATCAAGAACTAATGTTGAATCTCTAACATGAACAATGCCTATGGAACATCAATGGATGTGTGGTTCTTTACTAGAGTTATTAAACATATGTATTGAGTACCCAATATGTGGCAAGCCCTGTACTTGGTACAGGAGGGTAGTGCAAGTTGGAAAGGATAAAATTTTCAAAAGTTGGTTTATCACTATGAGATTAATTTGTATATGTATATTTTCTGTTATTTTTGTTAATGTACATAGGAGCACTTTAATCCATTTGCTGCAGTTCTGTCATGTTTTGTATTAAGACCAATTTACTTGACATTGTATGTGCTTGGCATTAAAAACAGGGTAAGAATTCTGTTTTCAAAAGGGGCACAGTTAACTGTTGGACTCTCTGCCAAAGTAATTTTCCCTCCCTTCCTTTAACCTCCCAAGGAGACAATTAGTTACATTCTAAGCAGATGCTTGCTCAGAGAGTGGGCAGCAACCCGTGGGCACCCTGCTCATTTAATTTTAAGCAAGATCTTTGTGTTTTTTATTATATTAATTAGTGTATTGGCAAGGTTGAATGGGATTTTTAAAGCAGCAGGGGATTTGTTGATCCCTTAATTTGCAGTTTGTGATGGCTCTTTTGTTTTTGTTTTTGTTTAATTTTTTTTACTCATGAAACACTCAAATCTAGCATTAGCTGTGACTCCCAGTAATTCTGGATCTTTAGGGGATGATGTATAAAGACAGTTGGTGGCTATGATGAGGAGGGCAAAATGCACTTTCTCTTTGGTACTACCTTGAAAGTGGGACACTACCCTACTTTTTGCATGTAGACAGATATTTAACTATAGTAATGAGCCCTGAGAGAGAAGATGCCACACTATAGGTACTTTTAGTGATTTTTAAAAACTCTTCAAGGTTTTATTCAACCTTTAGATTTTGCAAATAAAAAACACCTGTTTTAGACATCTTGGCCTGGTGAAGAGAAGACTGGAAGAAATGCATCGGGAAAGGATTTATTTGTATAATTCAATGTTGAGGGAGATTTTCCTGTTGTCTATGAATTAACTACTTGTTTTCTCACAGCTGTTGAGGGCAAAGATATTTCACATGTTACCTCATTTAATCCTCACCATAACCATCTTAATTAATAAATCTCAGTCCAGTCCAGTTTAATGCTTCATTCTCAAATTCAACATAAATCTTATTTCTTTCTCTACTCTCAGTGCAAGCTTGACCCACAGCTTTGAGGAGAAACTACATTGGCAACTCTTGTATCCCTCTGTCCAGCACTTATAAAGTAAATTGTCTATAACCTAAAAATAAATTATGTTACATATTCAGAAATTTTAATACCTAGGGCTTGGAGTTGGTGGTGGGGTAGGGTTGGAAAATGCAAAGGAGTTCTTACTGAGGAAAACTTGAGAATTAAGGAATGAGGAATTAGTGAATAGATGCTGCTCTAGTTTGAATGTATCCTCCAAAGTTCATGTGTTGGAAACTTAGTTTCCAATGCAACAGTGTTGAAAGAGAAAATCTTTAAAAGGATTAATGCTGTTATCACAGAAGTAAGTTGGTCATCATGGAGGTAGGTTCTTGATAAAATAATGAGTTCGCCTCCCGCCCTCCCTCCCTCCCTCTCTCCCTCATCTCTCTCTCTTTCCCTGGCCCTTCTGCATTTCACCATGGGACGATGTAGCAAGAAGGCCCTTGCCAGATGCAGCCCCTCAATCTTGGAGTTCCCAGACTCTAGAACTGTAAGAAATAGACCTCTGTGTTTCATGAAATTACCCAATCTGTGGTATTCTGTAGTGGCCACAAAAAACCAACTAAGCCTTATGGTAACTGATTAGCCTTATGGTTAATTTGGCAATATAATAAAATATCCCATTTTCAAACAGGTTTCTTGCATATATATATGTTTTGTTTTGTTTTGCTTTTGAGACAGGGTCTTGCTATGTTGCCCAGGCTGGAGTGCAGTGGCTAGTCACAGGTGCAATCATAGGGCTCTATAGCTTCTAACTCCTAGACTGAAACAGTCTTCCTGCCTCAGCTTCCTAAGTAGCTGGGAGTAAGCTGGGACTATAGGCATGCACTAGTTCCATATGTTTTGATAAATTCTCAATGGAACAGGTAAAGTTCAGTGGAACAGGTAAAATTCATGTAAAAAGATCGTAACTGAACAAGCTGTCTCAAAATGAATGGAACTTTTACTTTTCAAAAGTTACTACTCCATTTGTTTGATCACTTTGTAACTGCTGAGGAGGGAATAAGATAAAATAGGCAATCCTATTTTCCTCCCTCCACCATAAGACCATATGAGTTGCTTGGGAACCACTGAGATTCTAAAAAAAATACAAAATCTATGCCTGAAGCATTTTTTTCCTTTTTTTTTTTTAGTTTTAGTCAGTCAGGGAGATGGATTTAAGATTGAGCTCCTATCTCCTCAGCTGCAGCACCTAATTAAAGCCTTCTTCCTTGGCAATACTTGTTGTCTCAGTGATTGGCTTTCTGTGCTGTGAACAGCAGAACTTAGACCAAACCTCTTGTGTTTTGGTAATAGTGGCTCACACTTATAATCCCAGCACTTTGAGAGGTTGAGGTGGGAAGATCACTTGAGCCCAGGAGTTTGAGACCCGCCTGGGCAACAAAGTGAGAGCTCATCTCTACAAAAATAAAAAATAAAAACTTAGCCAGGTGTGGTGGCGCATGCCTGTAGTTCCAGCTACTTAGAAGGTTGAGGTGGGAGGATCACCTTTAGCTTAGGAGGCTGAAGCTGCAGTGAGCCGTAATGGTGCCACTGCACTCCACCCTGGGAAACAGAGAGAGACCCTGTCTTAAAAAAAAAAAAAAACCACGAGACTGTCTTATTGTTAGTTATGAATGTATAAGGAAATTTAAAAATAGTAAAACTGGTATTTATTTAGTACATTGTAATTTGAAACATTAGATAGCTTGAGAATTAAAATGCTTTAGTTATAAATTAAACTTATCATAAGTAGTTTAAATATGTTTTCCTTCTTCTCATCACATAATTTATGATATGGAGAGAGTATCTTTTCTTTTCTTTTTTTTTTTTTTTTAGAGACAGTGTCTAGCTCTGTCACCCAGGTTGATGTGCAGTGGCTTGTTCATAGCTCACTGTAGCCTTGAACTCCTGTGCTTAAGCAGTCCTCCTGCCTCAGCCTTCCAAGTAGCTGGAACTACAAGTGTTATATCATGCCCAGGTAATTAAAATATGTTTTTTTTTTTTTTTTTTTTTTGGTAGGGACAGGGTTTTACTTTATTGCCCATGCTGGTCTTGAATTCCTGGCTTCAAGCAATCCTCCTGCCTCTGCCTCCTGATACTGTTAGAATTACAGGAGCAAGCCACTGCATCTGGCCAAGGAAGCATCTTTTCAATGGCTTGGCTAATTCTCATACTCTTCTAAGTTTTGATCAGCTTACCACATTTTCTCTTTTGTGCTTTCAATGTTGTGAGACATCTCTGAGAGTTGTTTTACTGTCAAGATTTTTGCCATTGTAATTTCCCCTGGGACATCTTCATCCTGTTCATTGTATCTACTTTCCTCATTTGTGCTGAAAGTTTGCCTTATACTTGTCATAGCTTTGAATAGTACTGATTTTTGAAACTGATTTCTTTAGGAAAACTGAAATCTTTCACCCTGCAGTTTCAATTCATCAGACCTAGTTTTACTTAGACATAAATAAAATGATTGAAACCTCTCTTCCACATGGATGTTCTTTTTTTTTTTTTTGGACAGAGTTTCGCTCTTGTTACCCAGGCTGGAGTGCAATGGCACGATCTCAGCTCACCGCAACCTCCGCCTCCTGGGTTCAGGCAATTCTCCTGCCTCAGCCTCCTGAGTAGCTGGGATTACAGGCACGCGCCACCATGCCCAGCTAATTTTTTGTATTTTTAGTAGAGATGGGGTTTCACTGTGTTGACCAGGATGGTCTTGATCTCTTGACCTCGTGATCCACCCGCCTCAGCCTCCCAAAGTGCTGGGATTGCAGGCTTAAGTCACGGCACCCGGCCCCACATGGATGTTCTTCAAATACTTGGAGACAACAGTCAGCAATCTTGTGTTGCATGTGTCCTTACTTCTTCATGATGAACATGTCTAATTCTCACATGTAGCTTTGTCCCAAGATGTTTGTCATTTTCACTTCACCACCAAATTTCTCCCCATTGGTCAGAGTTTACCATGCAGTAGCAATTTCCCTGGTCACATCCTCTATGTAATAAAACTGAAAACTGTCAGGCAAATCAGGAAATTTTCAGAGCACTGCTTTGTAGCTGATTTTGTAATTTGCTTATGAAGGCACCTTCCATTTTCCCCCTTCCATCTGACCAGCACTTAGCAGGGATCCTTTGGAAATGATCCTGAAACTATTTCAAAAACAGAAAAAAATTAGAAGAGGCTAGGATTCAAGTAATTATACTTGCCAGGCACATATTGCGACTATTCTAGAATATTTAGTAACCTGTATTCTTGTTTGAGGTATACTTCTTGGATTTTTTTCCTTTCAGATGTTGAAACTTCAGAGAAAGACCTGTCATGCCTTGCATATTGCTTATATTTATTTAATGTTGCTATTTGGGTCTTTAAGGCCATATATATTTGGATAAACATCTGGATGTTCTGTCTGTGTGTCTTGGGTCTAGGAGCAAGAGTATGGAGTCTCCACCTAAGGCAATAGGAACTGCTTCTGCCAGAGAGCTGTGCAAAGTAAGCAATGTCCTGGTTCCAGGACTGAGGGCCAGAATAGAAACTAGAACTAGGGACCACAGTTTGCCCAATATATAGAGAGAGTTAAGAATCAAATTTGGGTCGTGACCAGCCTAACCAATATGGTGAAACACTGTCTCTATTAAAAAAAAAAATCAAATTTGGGAAGATGTGGGGTTTGCCTTGTGTACCAGAACACCATGTAGATTGAGACATTTGTTGGTCAGAAAGACATTAATTCATGGATGGGGAATTAGTCATTAGGGTCCAGGGTGTACTAGGGAGAGAAAGTTAATCCTGCATTTGCTTTGAAGTCTAAAATGATACAAGTTTTCACTGCAGGGAAGAGTGGTGGGAGGCCTTTGAACTTGACTTTTAACAGTAATCTTTCTTCTTAAATTGTTATGAAAGCAACATCCTCTAGTGGTTTTATTTTCCAAATTGTGTTCCTTGTTGCTTTTCTGATGGCAAAAGTCCTTTGAATATTAACACATATGTGGAGGTCTTTTTAAATTCCCATTTGGGCACAGCCAAAACATTGGCATACGAGTTGCGGCAATTTACTTTTGAGCCCTGGTAAGCATTTTGCTACGAAGACAAATACACTGGTGCCTTTGAGGCCATGCCAATTCCCAGCACCAGACCCTGCACAATTTATATTCATTGCCATCCTTTCTCTATGTCAGTGATATGTTCTACTCACAACCTCAAATCCTCTTCTCTTATACCTGCTCTTTCCAAATGTGTCTCTAGTTACTGAGGATATGCAGTCTATACAAGGGTTCCCTATATCTGCATGATCAACAGCCCCACAGAAGCCATTTAGTCATTACAGAACCATTTTTAGATAGGTAAAGTAAAATAAGGGCTGGGCTGAAGATCGATGTCCAGACTGCTGGATCATCAGGAGTTTCTTGGATTTTTTGCATTCTGGGAAGCATCTTTATCCTCCAACACTGAGTATGATTGGCTCAGAGAACATTTAAGGAAATATTCTCTCTTAAATTGCATCTCCCTTAACTCCATCTCTCCACTTTCAGGTCTATAATCACTATCTCAAGTTTCCCTAATTTCCCTGTGACATTGATGTTGAATTTCATAGGCCCTTACGGATCATGCCATGCTAGTCTATTCGCCTTCTTTCACCAGGAGTCAGACAGCTTTTGTAGCAGAGGTGGAAAAACAGCAACAGTGATTAAATAGCATTAAATTAATAAAGTCAGGGGTCTACCTAGCTCTAGAATGATAGTTCCATCTGAGATCTACTAAGATGGAATTTACTTCCTAAACTTTTCCATCTTAGTTCAAATCAACCCAGATAAGTTTAGAAACAAAATCACAAAACAGGATACTTGTTACCTAAATGTCATTTGTGCACCACGTCCCTCAAATAATTGGCTAAACTTGGCTCAAAATCCTAAAACCAGCCAGGCGCAGTGGCTCATGCCTGTAATCCTAGCACTTTGGGAGGCCAAGGTGGGTGGATCTCCTGAGGTCATGAGTTTGTGACTAGCCTGGCCAACATAGTGAAACCCCGTCTATATTAAAAACACAAAAATTAGTCGGGCCTGGTGGTGCATGCCTGTAATTACAGCTACTCAGGAGGCTAAGGCAAGAAAATTACTTGAACCAGGGAGGTGGAGGTTGCAGTGAGCTGAGGCAGAGCCATTGCACTCCAGCCTGGAAACAGAGCGAGACTCTGTCTCAAAAAAAACAAAAACAAAAAACTCTCTAAAACCATGTGAGGGCTTTGATGTCCTCCTGATTCCTCATGCTTCTCTGCCTTCACCACTTTCCTTCCTTTCAGACGATTTCTGATCAACCTCATGATATCCTGGGGATGAAATATGTGTGTTTATCATTTTCTACTCACTGAGTCCAAACCATTTGTAATTTTTCCCCATAGATCATGAAGAACGGTTCTGGCAGTCTCAGGGAGGCGTCACATTGTAAGGCTTTTATTATCCTACTTCCATCATGCCATTCTCTTTATTCCTCTCTCTCTCTACCGCTTCTGAAACTATCTGAAAACCCATCCTCTTGCCTGCCTGCATTCACACCCTATCAGTTTCTCAGCTTCTAACACATACGTGCTTGACAAGGCATGTCCTCTGTAAAATACAGCACTCTCCCTGAAGGGAATTCTGGCTAACTCAATTATCCCACTTTGTTACACTAGAAAAACAGATTATGAAAGATCCTGCTATGGCAGGAACTACTAAGTGCCATATTTGGGGCAGAAGTAATATTTCATCTTTACTTTTGTACTCTTTCATTTTTAGTTGATTTTGCCAAATAGCTTCAAATAGCACAAACTAGAATAATTTTACAGGCCCCTGAAACAGAGGAATATTTTATCCTTGACCCAAATAATGCTGAATTGGTAATGCTTTCTATTTGCATCTCCTTTCTTTAAGATGAATTTGATGAAGAATCTCAGCTCTAGTAATTAACTGCTTTTTCTTTATTGCAGTGTAAACCAAAGCTGACATACTCCCAGGCTTCTTTCCTCTCCATCTCCCTCCTCCACATTTTTTTTTTTTTTTTTTTTTTTGAGACAGAGTCTCACTCTGTTGCCCAGGCTAGGGTGCAATGGCGCAATCTCGGCTTACTGCAACATCCACCTCCTGGGTTCACGCAATTCTCCTGCCTCAGCCTCTTGAGTAGCTGGGATTACAGGTTCTTGCCAACACACCCAGCTAATTTTTGTATTTTTATTAGAGATGGGGTTTCACCGTGTTTTGGCTTCCCAAAGTACTGGGATTACAGGTGTGAGCCACCATGCCTGGCCTTCCCTCCTTCTTATTCCTGCTTATCTACTTATCCTTTGCTTAAGGAGATTGAACAGAAAGAGGAGGCCAGGCGCAGTGGCTCATGCCTGTAATCTCAGCACTTTGGGAGGCTGGGGCTGAAGGATCACTTAAGGCCAGGAGTTTAAGACCAGCCTGGACAACATGGCAAGACCCTGTCTCTCAAAAAATGAAAAGAAAGAAAAGAAGGAGGAGGAAGAAAAAGAAAAGGAGAAGGAAGAGGAGGAAGCAGAAGAAGGAGAAAGTCTACTTAATCACTGTTGCTGTTTTTCCTTCTTTGCCGCCAAGGCAGTTGGAAGCTCTGAAGGTCTCACATGCTCCATTAGAGGACATTGTGTGTCCTTTGAAAGAAAATTTCCATTCGATACACATTATTAAGCATGATTTTAGTAAATGAAAAGAGAACAGACCATTAATGGAGTGCACAGCCAAGAATGGAATATAAGGTAATAATTTTTTTTCATCTTTATTGTGTTGTTAATCTTTGAGGGCGGCAAAGGAGGTTCTGTTCTTTTGTTTATCCCGTTATTTCTTTCTTGGAGAATCATTGTGTTTTACTAATTTTGTGAAGATTTAAATGAAGGGATTTAAAGAATACTTTTTACTTCCAAATGCTTAGAGAATTTACTGAGCGATTTTCCTGGTCTGGTATTAAATCTGTCCCAGATGGGACTTCACATTTGCCCAAGGTTTATATAATAATACAATAAAAATGATCACATCAAAGACATCCTGTTTAGTGCTTGTACACATACACACATGCTCTGTTTTCAGTACTTTACAAATAATTAACATTGTTTCCTTTTACTTTCTTTGACACTGAATTTTGTATTACTTCAAAATAGGAAGGAAAAAGGATATGACTAGGAATCCTACTTCTACAGGATTCCCTTCTGAGAGTTTCTTGTTAAGAGTTCCCTTCCAAACATGACTTCCAAGAAAGTTAGAAATGGTAAACCGGAGGCAGATCAGAACGCTTAGTCTATTTAATGATTGACTGTAGATTCACTGCCCAAATTGCTTTAGGCACTTCCTGATTTCTTTTTGTTTTAGGGTCATGGACTAGTATTTCTTTTCATGGGTGACTTCTTTATTTCTTCCTCCTTCAGATTCAGCTTTAGAAGGGTGCCTGCAGTGACCAGAACAGTCGCCCACCTGCTCCTCCTCTTCCTTTGTCTTTGTTGAATAAAACAGATGTGGTGAGCAATTCTTTTGGTATTTTTTTTTTTTTTTTTGAGACGGAGTTTCTCTCTTGTTACCCAGGCTGGAGTGCAGTGGCGCCATCTCGGCTCACCGCAACCTCCGTCTCCTGGGTTCAGGCAATTCTCCTGCCTCAGCCTCCTGAGTAGCTGGGATTACAGGCACGCGCCACCATGCCCAGCTAATTTTTTGTATTTTTAGTAGAGATGGGGTTTCACCATGTTGACCAGGATGGTCTCGATCTCTTGACCTCGTGATCCACCCACCTCGGCCTCCCAAAGTGCTGGGATTACAGGCTTGAGCCACCGCGCCCGGCCTTCTTTTGGTATTTTTATACTTTCTATTTGACAAATGCATTAAGTAGCCTCAATTTCTAACCATCTATCTTTTAATAGTTTAATTTAAACTTTTATCAGATAATTACATGAATTCAGATTAAAAAGTCGTAAATACATAATAAGGCTTTTAATGAAAACCAGTATCCTCTGCCACATTCATCCCCTCTATTGTTCTTCTCAGAATAAACATTTACTTGCTTCCACTAGGTCTTCAGGTACCTACTTCCAAATGTCTAATACCATCTTCATACTATTTCTTATTGTTTTGAATTTTACGTATTCCACATTGCTTCCTGTAATTTAACCATCTTACACTTCCAAAGGCTCCTCTCCAAACTTGCTGTCTTCTACCCTCTATCCTCCCAATGTAGCTACATGATTTATTTTACTTAAATAAGTGCTCACAGTTTACATTGAGCTATATATTGTACTATATTTTATTTTCTGTACAATTTTTTCCAGAGTTAATGGTCTTTTTAAAAGCTTATTCTTTTTGATCTGCTGATTCTTTATTCATTCATAACTCTTTTTTTCTTTCCTTTTCTGTTCTTTCTTTCCTTCTTCTTCTTTCCCTTTCTTTCTTTCTTTTTTCTTTCTTTCTTCTTTTGTGACAGATTCTCTCTCTCTTGCCAAGGCTGGGGTACAGTGGCATGATCATAGCTCACTGCAGCCTTTACTTCCTGGGGTTCAAGCAATCCTCCTTCTTTACCCTACATGTAGCTGGGACCACAAGTACATTCTGTCACAGCTGCTACTATTTTTTAACTTTTAACTTTTGTAGAGACGAAGTCTCTTTATGTTGCCCAGGCTGATCTCAAACTCCTGGCCTTGATACTCCCACCTTGGCCTCCCAGAGTGCTGGGATTACAGGAATGAGTCACGGCATAAGTCTTAAGAGCAGGGTAAACGTCTTCTTAAGTTATTACTTAAGTTATTACCTATGTATCAGGTAAGCTATCAGCTTCTCTCTCTCTCTTTCTCTGTTGCTCTTCTGCAGTCACTCTGCTATAGACTTTTTTTTCCAATCCTATGACTTTATACCTTTTAAAGTTTCCTTCATTAATATTTTAGAGGAGTTATGAGAGGAATGGTGGTAAGTTTTATGTTTTAATATATCAATTTACAAGAATTGCCCACTCCATTTTAAATGAAAAATTTAAAGGATTTAGGATTAGATTGCTTTTTCATAAAGATATGAGCACAGCATAGAAAATATTCTTCAACTATCATGAACTAGGTGATTAGTACTATTTTCACTTTAAGATATTAAAATATAATGTCTCAGTGAGCTGTCCTAGCTTATAAAACATTTGTTGAAAGTGTGAAAAGGTACCCTCCTAGATTTTGCTTAAAAGTTTCTTTTGAAATTTTTGAGAATTTAAACCACTTTGATGGCAGCATTTGCAAAAATCTCCCAAGACAAAGTAATCCTAGGGGCTTGTCTCCCTGAGGTGAAAACAAGAGGAGGGGAAAAAAAAAACAACATCTCTAACAATTATTCTTCTACATATATTAAGCATAGAAATAACAGCTCAAAGGCAGCATCAGTAATACTTTCATCGGAATGGGTGCTTAGATGGCAGATCATTTTGCTCCCTCTGGGAGGAGCTGTCTGCAAGAAGTTTCATGAATCAGCCTGTTAAGACTGATCCTAAGTAAGAAAAAGAAAGGAGTCATTGTGTAAACCAATTGTCTGCTAGAATACAGATGATAAACTTTAGATAAAACTTGATTTTTCTTGATAATCTAAAGCGGCCAATGTCTAAGGCAGCGGTCTTTCACTTTTTAAACAATTTATTTTAAATATTGTTAATGTTGCCACAGAAATGCAAATTATAAAGGTGAGGTCAAAAAAACACATCATCAAATACTTATTGCACTTTCTATGTGGAAACTAGCTAGTTGATCACTAATCTCTCTCTTCTTTGGGGAAGGCTGTATTTTCCAAAGAAGACCATAACATTCCCCATCCACATATTCTTATAATATAGCTTTAGCTTCCATCTATCAAGAGATGGGGCTCTGTCTCCTTCCCTTGAAAGTAAGCAGGCTTTGGGGACAGTTTCAGCCAGTAGAGTATGGCAGAAATGATGCTACATGACTTCCCGGGGTAGGTTAAAAAAAAGTGACACAACTTTCATCTTGTCCGATGAAACATTTGCTGGACTCCTAAGTCACCCTGTAAGCAGTGTGATTGCCCTGAGGTGCTATGTTGCAAGGCAGCTCAAACTAGCCCCTGGGAGGAAACACGTTTCTCTAAGTCTGCTTGAGAGAGCCAGCCTGCAGCCCTCAGATGCTCTAGTCCCCATGGGCTCCAGACCCTGCAGCTCTGTCATTGTGCAAATCCATAAGAAACCATGAGCCAGGAAAGCTCAGCTGAGCCCTCTCCACATCCCTGGCCCACAGAAACTCTGAGAGACAAATTATAATGATTGCTTTAAGCCACTAAATTTCGGGGTGATCAGTTAGCACAGTAGTGAATGGAACACTTACCTTTCTAGGTACACAAAAATCAGAAGTAGTCATGTGCCTGAGTTCCCAGAGTGCAAGAGGTAGTTATAAACTTTTAGCTCAGCACAAAAACCTCCATGCACCATCCTCCATTCCCCTTTTCCTTTTGCTACCTGAATGCAGAGGACATAGGGAAGTAGCTTAATTCCCTGAATGGCCATCTTGAAGGTTTCAGACTTCATGTGAATGAGAAAATGCTATTCTAGAACCACTGCGATCTAGGGAGTTATCTGTTACAGTGATTAGTGCTATTAATGTGACACTATTGTGTCAGTGTGACTAATAGAATAGCATTTTATCGTTCACAACATTCACATCCTAGTGGCTTATACCACACAACTATCTTGACTCATTTACTCAAGAAGTATGTATCAAGTGGTAAGCAGGCACTATATCAGGTGCTGTGGATACAGTGGTAAATCACTCTAGGAGAATGCTTGTTCTCTTGGGGCTTACATTCTCATAGAAAGGAGAGAACCTCTAAATTAGTAAGCAGACAGCGCACAGTGGCTCACGCCTGTAATCCCAGCACTTTGGGAGGCTAAGGCAGAGGGATCACTTGAGGTCAAGAGTTTGAGACCATCCTGGCCAACATGGTGAAACCCCATCTCTACTAAAAATACAAAAATTAGCTGGGCGCGGTGGGATGCCTGTAATCCCAGCTACACGTGAGGCTGAGGCAGGAGAATTGCTTGAACCTGGGAAGCAGAGGTTACGGTGAGCTAACATTGCACCATTGCACTCCAGCCTGGTCAATAGAGCAAGAATCTGTCTCAAAAAAAAAAAAAAAAAAGTAAATAAGTAGTAAGCAAATATCAGACAGTGGGACGTGCTATGAAAGAAATATGATAGCGTGAAGAGTGATAGGGTGGCTTATTTAGATGGGATGATCACAGAAGGCCATCCTGAAGAGATGACATTTGAACTGAGGCCCAAATGATATCTTATCTACATTTCTGTATGATTCTTTTGACAAGAAGCATTTTTCAAAATAAAAACTTCCTCCTTTACACCCTTTCAAAAGAATCCTTTCAGACACTGAAGTGCCTCAGACGTCTTTTTCCTTTTTTTCCTGGTGTGGATTCAGTCTTACTTGGCTAGAGAATTATAATAATACATGCAGCCCAACTCTGTTTCACAGGCTGCTTCTCTAACACCTGTGATCTCTACATTCTGCTGGAATTAAGCAAGGGTGAGAGTAATAAGAGATGAGGTCAGAGAGTTAACGAGGGACCAGATTGTGAAGGGTTTTACTCCAAGGGAGACAAAAAAGCAGGACCCTGAACATTATAAGTCTTTTCATTTGATTGTTTTTGAGACAGGGTCTGGTTCTGTTGCCTAGGCTTGACCGTGGTAATGTGATCTCAGCCCACTGCAGCCTCTATGTCCCAGGCTCAAGAGATCCTCCCACCTCAGCATCCAGAGTAGGTAGGACCACAGATGTGCACCACCATACCTGGATAATTTTGTTTGTTTTTTGTAAAGATGAGGCCTGTCACTCTATTTGTTGCCCAGGCTGATCTCAAACTCCTGGGCTCAGGTAATCCACCCACCTCGGCCTCTCAATGTACTGGTATTACAGGCATGAGCCACTGTGCCTGGCTGGTAAGTTTTATACTTAAAAAGATGCTGCTGGCATGTGGGGAATACTACAGGAAGCTCAGGAAGAAGCAGGGAACACTTAGGCTATTGCAACCTTCCAGGCAGAGCAAAATGACTTGGATCAGCGAGGTAGCAGAACAAATAGAGGGAAGTGGTTGAATGCTGGTCATCGTTTGCAAGAACAGTGGAGAGGATTTGCTGATGGTTTAGATACGAAGATGAAGATTGACAGCCAATGATCACCCAAGGGTTTTAGTTGGAGAAGTCAGAAAGATGGAGTTGCCACTTACTGTGTTAAAGAAGACGATGAGAAAAATAAGTTTGGGAAAGAATATTGAGAGTTTGATTTTGGGAATGTTAAACTTGACATATTTTCTAGACATCACATACTTCATCTTATTATTTGCCAAAATCGTTCTAAAAGTAAGTATTGCTGTCAATTTTGTTTTATAGATGAGAAAAATGAAGTTGAGAGAAGTTAATTGTTCAGGCTCACACACTAGTAGAGGCAGTGCCAAATTTAGAAACTGAGTATTTTGAAATCCAAAATCAGGGCTCATCCCACTACCAAGCGGTGCTAACCCATTTCCTCAGGCTATTTTTCACCTTATTATCTAAATGACCTAGACATTTTCCAATTTGCTTTTCCTTCCTTTTTTCCTTCCTTCCTTCCTTCCTTCCTTCCTTCCTTCCTTCCTTCCTTCCTTCCTTCCTTCCCTTCTTCCTTCCTTCCTTCCTCTTTCTTTCTTTTTTTTTCTTTCTTTCTCTCTCTCTCTCTCTTTCTTTCTTTCTTTCTCTTTCTATCTTTCTTGACAGAGTCTCACTCTGTCACCAGCCTGGAGTGCAGTGATGCGATCTCAGCTCACTGCAACCTCTGACTCTCAAGTTCAAGCAGTTCTCCTGCCTCAGCCTCCAGGGTAGCTGAGATCATAGGTGCATGCCATCACATCCAGCTAATTTTTGTATTTTTAGTAGAGACAGGGTTTCACCATGTTGGCCAAGATGGTCTGTATCTTCTGACCTTGTGATTCGCCTGCCTTGGCCTCCCCAAAGTGCTGGGATTACAGGCATTAGCCACCACACCCACCCCAAGTTGCTTTTTCTGCACATTCTTTTTAATAACTATCCATCTTTGGTTCCCTGCTATTACGTGTGGTCTGATAATTATATGTGATCTTTCTGTGATTGCCCATGCATGGCAGATTGCTCATATCAAGTCTCCCCTGAATTGCAAATGTATACATGGCTGCCTAGCTAGACACTACATTCCCAGATCTTGTCACAGCTAGGTGTGAGCATGTGACTAAATTAAGGTTGGTGTGGAAATGTGTGCAAATTCCGGGTTGTGTATAGTGGACCCTTGAACAGCAAAGGGGTCAAGGGTGCCACCCCCCTGCACAGTTGAAAATCTAAATATAGCTTTGTTTTTAAGTTTTTCCAAACTTAACTACTAATAGCCTGCTGTTGACTGAAGCCTTACTAATCACATGAACGATTAACACATATTTGGTATGTTACATTTGTTATATACTGTATTCTTACAATGAAGTAAGCTAGGAAAAAGAAAATCCTAGTAAGAAAATAAGGAAGAGAAAATACATTTGCTATTCTTAAGTGGAATTGAATCATTGTAAAGGTCTTCATCCTAGTCATCTTCATGTTGAATAGGTTGAGGAGGAGGAGGTAGAGTAAGGGTCAGTCTTACTGTCTCAGGAGTGGTAGAGGCAGAAGAAAATCTATGGTCTAAATGGACCCATGCAGTTCAAATCCTTGTTCAAGGATCACCTGTGCTTAGAAGAAAGCTGCTTGCCGTCTGTTTCCTCTTTCCCACTTCCTTTGGACTGAACAAGGGGTGTGCTATTGGACAAGGGGCACACCCTAGAGAAAGGTGGAACAACAAGGTAGAAAGAGTTTGGGTCCCTAAATGATCCCACAGAGCAGTGCCAGCCTTTTCTCTGGGGCCATCTAACAGCTTAGACTAAATGACAGAGAAATAAAACTTTTCTTTTGTGTAAGTTTGTGTTAAAAACAGCAGAACCATGGTCTTAGCCAAATATATCATGAATTAGTCACAATGCACTACAGCTTCCCAGAAGGCAATATGGCATTGTGGTTAAGCATATGGGCTCTAGAATTAGACTATGGATCTAATCCTGGCTATGTCATTCAGTCCTGGCCTAGTTATAGAGTTTCTTTGTGCCTTGGGTCTTTCATCTTAAAGGAGGGATAATAAGAGTATCTACCTCATGTGGTTAAATAATATATGCAGGACATTTACAGCACTGACTGGGGCATTATAAGGGCTCAGTAACTATTAGCTATATAAATAACTTATTCAAAAAGTTAAGGATAGGCTATTAACGTTGAAAGCAAATACCGACCATGATATATTTTATTTGAGTAGGGGTGCGTAAGGATCCCCACTCAGTGCCTTCCTCTTACCCTTCCCGGTTGTGGTAGAAAAGGCTAGATGTCCACCAAAACCTCATGCTGCCAGTGTGGAATTATTACTGAGAATCTGCTGCCCAGACAAAGGTGGTTTATGCCCAGACCCTCTCCACTAGTTCTGTGTTGGGGGTTTTAAACGAAATTTACGGTAAAATGTACATAACATAAATTGTACCCTTTTAACCATTTTTAAGTTTACAATTCAGGAACATTAAGTATGTTCACTTTTTTTTTTTGAAATGGATTCTTGCTCTGTCACCCAGGCTGGAGGGCAGTGGCATGCTCTCCACTCACTGTAATCTTCGCCTCTTGGGTTCAAGCAATTCTCCTGCCTCAGCCTCCCAAGTAGCTGGGACTACAGGTGTGCCACCATGCCTGTCTAATTTTTGTATTTTTAGTAAAGACAGGGTTCCCCCATGTTGACCAGGTTGGTCTCAAACTCCTCACCTCAAGTGATCCACCCGCCTCGGCCTCCCAAAGCGCTGGCATTACAGGTATGCTTCACCACACCTGGCTAATTTTTGTATTTTGGAAGAGATAGGGATTCACCATGTTGACCAGGCTAGTCTTGAACTCCTCGCCTCAAGTGATCTGCGTACCTTGGCCTCCCAAAGTGCTGGGATTATAGTCATGAACGACTGCACCCCGCCGGGCTGATGGTTTTTAAGAAGTAGGTGAGGCTTCTTCATTCTCTCTTACACCATTTACTTCAAAAGACTCTGAGGCCCTAGAAAGCCGTCAAGTTAGAAGAAGGAAGGACCCTGCCCTGTGGAATCTTCATGGAAGCTGCTGGCTGACAAGGCACCCCTGCATTGGGCCTTTATATGAGTAAGAAAAAAACTTTTATTTTGTTAATTAACACTAGAAATTTTGGATTTATTTTTTACAGCAATTTGTGTTACTCTAACAAACTATCAGGCTACTCATACTTTTTAATTTTTTTTTGAGACAGGATCTCGTTTTGTTGCCCAGGCTGGAGTGTGATGGTGCAATCATAGCTCACTAGGGTCTCAAACTCCTGGCTCAAGCCATCCTCCCACCTCAGCTTCCTGAGTAGCTGGGGCTACAGGTGCACACCACCACACTCAGCTAATTTAAAAAAATAATATGAAATAAAATAAAAAGGCTGGGCATGATGGCGCACGCCTATAATCCCAGCACTTTGGGAGGCTGAGGTAGACAGATTACCTGAGGTTGGGAGTTCAAGATCAGCCCGATCAACATGGAGAAACCCCATCTCTACTAAAAATATGAAATTAGCTGGGCGTAGTGGCAGGCGCCTGTAATCCCAGCTACTTGGGAGGCTGAGGCAGGAGAATTGCTTGAACCCAGGAGGTGAAGGTTATGGTAAGCTGAGATCACGCCATTGTACTCCAGCCTGGGCAACAAGAGCGAAACTCCAACTTAAAAAAAAAAAATTTGTAGAGACAGGGCCCATGTTGCCCAGGCTGGTCTCAAACTCCTGATCTCAGGTGATCTCCCTTCGTCAGCCCCTTAAAGTGCTGGGATTACAAGCATGAGCCACTGCACCTCACAGGCTACTCACCCTTGACTTAACTTGGCAAAACATTTTTGGTCACCTCATCCAACAAAATGATTATTCTCTTTCTTTATCCCACAACAATTTCTCTATTTCTAGAAAACCACTGTTCCTTAAACATACATAAAACAAACAATACTGAAAGTCCTCTACCTCTACCCACTCTTCCTGCCATGAAAAGAATATGATTTCTTTTCCAGAACCTACTCTAGATTAGTTCATTTTCCACTGTGTCTGAACTAAGAAAAGATATTCCTTTGTATGAACCCAGCTGACACCTCTGTCCAAATGTGTTTTGATTTTACTGAAAGGGAACAAAGTTCTTCACACCAAAATCAGCAGACTCCCACATGGGCAGGGGCTTGGGGAAAGAAAAGCTACTGCTGCCATTGGTTTTGGCACCACCCTGAGATGTGTTTTGTTTTTGTTTGAGCTTTGCCAGCCAAGATTTGTAATCCTTACCTTTCTGCTGTTTAGAAAGGCTCTGAAAAAAAAAGGACAGCACCTTCTATGGAGACTCTAATAAGATGCAGCCACCTCTGGTGATACATTATGTAAGCATGCATAAGCAACTTAAGGTTTTTATGTTGACACGATTGACTACAGACTAACCTTGCCTTCTGCAAATTTATAAGACTTCAGGAGCTTGAGAGAGCTCTAGTCTATTTCCTTTCCCTCAGATCTATTTTCAGGTCATTTCTTCTTTTTGCTTTCTTTTCTTTCTTTCTTTATTTTTCTTTATTTTTTTTGAGGCAGGGTCTCACTCTCTTGCTCACGTTTGAATGCAATGGCACCAGCATAGGTCACTGTGGCCTTAACCTCCCAGGTTCAAGTGCTTCTCCTGCCTTAGCTTACTGAGTAGCTTGGACTACAGCTGCACACCACCATACTTGGCTAATTTTTTGATTTTTTGTAAAGACAAGGTCTTGCTATGCTGCCCAGGCTAGTTTTGATCTCCTGGGCTCAAGCAGTCTTCTCTTGTCCTTTCAAAATGTTGGGATTACAGGCGTGAGCCACTGCACCCAGCCTTCAGATCATTTGAAAGAGGTAAGTTCCTCTTCAAGATATCCAAAGGTGGATTTTTTCTTGGATTCAATCCGAAATGAACAGAAAGTAGAGAATACAAATTTGAAATGTAGATTGGAAAAGTCAAGAGGCAGTAATTGATTTCCTCTCTGCGTGACCAAAGTAGCCCAAGCTTGGTCATTCTGGGATCTTAGAGTTGGCATTAGTTGACGCACCAAAACTTCTCGTCTCTGGCCACACCAGCTCCTGGGGCACCAGCTCTCAAAGGCCTCACCCTGAACAGGGAATGTGGGCGGATATGGGTAGGATAGAAGGGGAAGGAGGGATAGAAGAAAGGACTGAAAATTTGAAACCTTAGAAATAGGGGAGGAGAGGCAGAATGGGGCAGGAAAAATAGGTAAGGTGGTGGGAGAACTAGAAGGGGAAGAAATGGAAGAAGAAAGGAGAATAAGATGGGGAAGAAAAGGGAAGTGAAGGATGGAAAATGGGGAGGAGAGAGGAAGAATGAGGGAAATGGGTGGGAATTAACATTCACTAAGTACTTTTTAGGTAAATGATAAACACCCTTGAGGCTGGAGTCTCACTTTCAGCTTAAAGGGACTGGACTGTGGCAGGGATTTAGGCACTGACGGTGGTGGTGTCTACAAAATCTTATCCCAGATGAGACCTTATTGGAACTGAAGGTGCCTTCAGCCGGGATCAGCTACCTAATTTGGACCCTGTGCAAAATGAAAATGTAGGACCTTTTGCTCAAAATTGTTAATAATATTAAGGTCAGGCATGGTGGCTCACACCTGTAATCTCAGCACTTTAGGAGGCCAAGGTGGGAAGATTGCTTGAGCTCAGGAGTTTGAAACCAGGCTGGGCAACATAGCAAGACCCTGTCTCTACAAAAAATAAAAATTAGCCAAGAGTGGTGGTGTGCCTCTGTAGTCCCAGCTGCCAGGGAGGCAGAGAGCTAGGAAGATTGCTTGAGTTCAGGAGTTTGAAGTGACAATGAGCTATGATCACACCACTATGTTCCTGTCTGGGTGACACAGTGAGATCCATCTCTAAAAATGAAAAAAATAAAAAAAGGAAGAAGAAGAAGAATAGTAGCTGGGTCTCTATGCAGGAAGTTCCCAGCATTACCTGCTTCTTGCTCAGATGTAGAATAACCAAGATTACCACTCTCTCACTTTTACCTTAATAGTATGTGATTTCCACCAAATTTAGGATTTTAAAAGGGCAAAGTATTAAGTTTGACTGAAAAGATGCCAATTACATATAGAGAAATTAGCACTCACAGAAAAAATTTTTTTAATTCAAAAATATTTCATTTTGAAATAATTTCAAGTATATAAAGTTGTGGCAAAAATAGTACAAGTATAGCCTTCATCAGTTTCTCCAAATAATGATATTTTATGTAAACCACAGTACAATTATTAAAACTGGTAAACTAACATTGTTATTGTTTTATAACTAATCTACAGGCCTTATTCAAATTTGTCAATTGTGCCACTGATTTTAAAATATGCAACTAGTTTTGGTAGTAAGATGTAGTTCATAACATATAGTTTTTGATGTAAGAATTTTTTCCTAAACTGTGCTGATCATCTGAATTGTTTGAAGCCTTAGAGCAAACACTAAGACACTTTGATGCTGCTGAAAATCTGAAGTTGTCATGCCAAGGCATTCTCTAAGATTATCCAGTTTTGGTGCTTGAATGGTGGAGTTTGTTTCCTCTTAACTTTGGAAAGATGAGTTGGTGTTAGAGACTGAATGTGTCTCCCTTGAAATTCTTATGTTGAAACCCTAACCTCTAATGTGATGGTATTAGGGGATGGGGACTTTGGGGGGTTAATGAGAATGTAAGGATGGAGCCCAGACGAATGGGACTAGTGTCCCTAAAAGAAGACATACGAGAGAGTTTGCTTCTCCCCTCTCTGCCATGCGAGGCTATAAGGAGAAAACAGCCACCAGCAAACCAGGAAGTGGGCTCTCACCAGACACCAGATCGCTGGTGCCTCAATCTTGGAGATTTTCCAGCTCCAGAATGGTGAGAAATAGCCAAGAGTGGTGGTGGTTTTGTTTGTTTGTTTGTTTTGTTTTTCTTAATTTTCTTTCTGTTTTTTTAGAGACGGGGTTTCCCCATGTTAGTCAGACTGCTCTTGATCTCCCAACCTCAGGTGATCCACCCACCTCGGCCTCCCAAAGTGCTGGGATTACAGGCGTGAGCCACCACGCCCAGCCAAATGTTGGTTGTTTAAGCCACACAGCTGTCTATGGTATTTGTGTTATACCAGCCTGAATTGATTAACACAGTGAACTTCAGTAACAATGAAAGAAATCCCTAGAATTTAAAAAATTGAACATTTTACCCATTGATCAGCCTTGTCACTTGAGTATGCCCTGACGTAGTTTAATTATGTTCCCCAAGTTTCACATGTTAGAAACATAATCCTCAAATTCATATGTTTATTGGAAGTGGGGCCTTTGGGAAGTACTTAGGATTAGGTAAAATCATCAGTGCAGGGCCCTCATGGTGGAACTGGAGGCTTTATAAGAAGAGGAGAGGCCTGAGCTAACACATTTGCTCTGTCTTGTCATATGATGCCTCCTACCATGTTGTGATGCAGCAGGAAGGCCCCCCACCAGATGCTGGTGAGACAGGAAAAATACAGGGTGGTCACAGAATAGAAAATTCTAAGCATCAATTTCACAAGACTAACAAAAGAAGCCTATTGAGATAGCTGCAGAAGCTGGGGCTGATAAAACCCTAAAAACCAGGGTGTGGGCCAAGCTGGCTAAGACTGACTGGACCCAACATGGCATTGGATTCGACCTAGGTTTCACCTAGGACCTCATTATATGCTCACTAACATACTCAATCACATACCCATCAATGCCTTGACAGTTCTGGGAATACCCACATTTGGGGTAAAAATGGGTGGCACTACAGTTCTGAGAAATCCTCATCTTTTTCCAGGAATCTTCATGAATATTCCAGCCCCTGGTTAAAGAAACCTGTAAAGGTAGAAGTCCCAAACTTCACTGTATTACTGACTCTCTTGAGTACACCCTCATTTCCCTTTCTTGAATGTGTACTATTCTCTTTGCAGTAAATCTTTTACAATTTTCTGACACATCCTCGAATTCTTTCTTGTCACAGTGTCAAGAAGCTGGACACGGGCTGAAGTCAAGGTCCCACCAGTATTTGGGGACCTCTCCCAGCCTACTCGTATCATTGGCACTATATTGTTGGACTTCTCAGCCTTTAGAACAATGAATTAATTAAACCTTTATTTAAAAAAATTTTTTTTTTTTTTTTGAGACAGAGTCTCGCTGTCACCCAGGCTGGAGTGCAATGGTGCTATCTTGCCTCACTGCAACCTCCACCTCCCGAGTTCAAGCGATTCTCCCACCTCAGCCTTCTGAGTAGCTGGGATTACAGGCACTCTCCTGTCTCAGCCTCCCGAGTAGATAGGATTACAAGTGCCCACCACCACACCCAGCTAATAGTTTTGCATTTTTAGTAGAGATGGGGTTTCAGTCTCAAACTCCTGACCTCGTGATCCACCCACCTCAACCTCCCAAAGTGCTAGGATTATAGACATGAGCCACCATGCCCTGCCTGAAACCTTTATTCTTTATAAATTACCCAGTCTGGAGTATTCAGTTACAGCAACAGAAAATGGACTAAGACATGCTCTCTGTCCAGTTATATATCATGTAGCAAAATGATTACCCTGATATATGTAATTTTTTTTAGGGTCTTGACAATAAAAAATGGCCTAACTTGGATTGGATTAATATAAAATAAAAGAGATTTCCAATAATATGATATGTAGGATTTGCTTAAAAATAATAAGAGGTAGAATCAACCCAAATGTACATTGATAGATGAATGGATAAAAAAAGATAAGAGTATATAAAATGGAACATTCTGTAACTTTAAAAAGAAGGAAATCCTGTCACAGGCTATAACATAATGAACCTTGAGGACTTTATGCTAAGAGAAATACATTAGTCACAAAAGGACAAGCACTGTATGATTCTGCTCTTATGAACTATCTAAAAGTAGCCAAAATCACAGAACAGAAAGCAGAAGGTGGTGGCCAAGGGCTTGGGGAAAGATGGAGGCAAGATTGGCATTAAGTGGCTGTAGAGTTTCATTTTTGTAAGATGAAAAGTTCTGGACCTGTTGTACAGCACTGTGCATATAGTTAATTTTACTGTAGTGTAACCCTAAAAACTGTTAAGATGGTAATATGGTTTGGCTGTGTCCCCACCCAGCTCTCATCTTGAATTTCTATGGGTTGTGGGAGGGACTCAATGGGAGATAATTGAATGATGAGAGCAGGTCTTTTCTGTGCTGTTCTCCTAATAGTGGGTAAGTCTCATGAGATCCGGTATTTCTTTCTATAAAGGGGAGTTTCCCTGCACAAGCTCTCTCTCTCTTTGCTTGCCACCATCCATGTAAGGTGTGATTTGCACCATGATTGCCACCCTCCATGTAAGGTGTGCCTTCTCTCGCTTTGCTTGCCACCATTCATGTAAGACATGCCTTTCATCATGATATTGGTACCAGTAGAGTGAGGTACTGCTAAAAAGTTATCCCAAAATTTGGAAGCAGCTTTGGAACTGGGTAACAGGCAGAGGTTGGAACAGTTTGGAGGGCTCAGAAGAAGATGGGAAAATGTGAGACAGTTTGGAACTCCCTGGGGATTTGTTGAATGGCTTTGACCAAAATGCTGATAATGATATGGACAATGAAATCCAGGCTGAGGTGGTCTGTATTAGTCAGGATTCTCCTAGAGGCACGAAACTAATATATAATATATACATGGGAGTTTATTAAGTATTAACTTGCACCATCACAGGGTCCCACAATAGGCTGTTTGCAAGCTGAGGAGCAAGGAGAGCCAGTCCACGTCCCAAAACTGAAGAACTTGGAGTCCAACATTCAAGGGCAAATAGCATCCAGCACAGGAGAAAGACGTAGGCTGAGAGGCTAGGCCTGTCTCTCCCTTTTCACATTTTTCTTTCTGCCTTATATTTGCTGGAAGCTGATTAGATTGTGCCCACCAGATTAAAGGTGGATCTGCTTTCCCAGCCCACTGACTCAAATGTTAATCTCTTTTGACAACACTCTCACAGACAAACCCAGGAGGCTCATATCCTGCAAAACCACAGGGATGGAGTTGCCCAAGGCCATGGGAGCCTGCCTTTTGTATCAGAGTGCCCTGGTGAGACATGGAGTCAAAAGAAATCATTCTGGAGCTTTAAGATTTGACTGCCCCACTGGATTTCAGACTTGCATGGGGCCAGTAGCCCCTTTGTTTTGGCCAATTTCTCCATTTGGAATGGCTGTATTCACCCAATACCTGTACCCACATTGCATATGGGAAGTAACCAACTTGCTTTTGATTTTACAGGCTCATAGGCAGAAGGGACTTGTCTTATCTCAGATTAGACTTAGAACTGTGGACTTTTGAGTTAATGCTGAAATGAGTTAAGACTTTAGGGGACTGTTGGGAAGGCATGATTGGCTTTAAAACATGAGGACATGAGATTTTGGAGGGGCCAGGGGCAGAATCATATGGTTTGGCTCTTTCCCCACCCAAATCTCATCTTAAATTCCCAGGTGTTGTGGGAGGGACCCAGTGGGAAGCAATTGAATCATGGGGTGGGTCTTTCCCATGCAGTTCTCCTGATAGTGAATCAGTCTCACGAGGTCTGACGGTTTTATAAGGGGGAGTTTCCCTGCACAAGCTTTTTCTGTTTGCCTGCTGCCATCATGTAAGATGTGATTTGCACCTCCTTGCCTTTCATCATGATTGTGAGGCTTCCCCAGCTGTGTAGAACTGTGGGCCCAATAAACCTCTTTCTTTTGTAAATTGTCCAGTCTTGGGTATGTCTTTATCAGCAGCATGAAAATGGACTAATATAGATGGCAAGTTTTATGTTATGCGTTTTTTACCACAGTAAAAAATAATAGAAGGGGTGAGAGTTGGTTGGAAGTATAGATCAAACAAGTTGACCGAGAGTTGACAACTGGAGAGGCTCAGTGACGGTGCATGGCGTTCATCATACTGTTTTATACATGCTTTTATATATGACAGATAAATATTTTCTATTTTATAAATTGCCATAATAAAAAAACCCTGGTGTGGTTTGACTCTGTGTCCCCACCCAAATCTCCTGTTGAACTGTGATCCTGAGTGTTGGAGATGGGGCCTGGTGGGAGGTAATTGGATTATGGGGCGGATTTTCCCCTCGCTGTTCTTGTGATAGTGAGTTCTCATGGGATCTGGTTGTTTAAGAGTATGTAGCTATCCCTCTCCCGCTGCCATTTGAGGATGTTCAAACAACTCTTTGCAGCCAATCATTTCTTCATTAAAGACAAATTTGAAGGACTTTTGTTTTAGTGTAATTCAAGTTTGAAATTAATAACACACATCTTCACCAAGGAAAATAACCACTTAGAACCAGATTTTATTCATTTAGCCATTTATTCACCATATAAAAGACAGCAAACAGGCAGGGAAAATTTTGTTAGTGGCTGAGGCTTTGCTTCCAAACCTGACGTAGAAATGGAAATAGATGGAAGACTTCTTTTCCCAAAACAAATGAAATCTAGAGGGCCTCAAGTCATAACAATCCCAATGACCTACTCTGCGCATTTTCTGCAATCTATTTCCTAATCCATTTCTTTGATGTCTTCAAGGTCAACTGTCAGCATCAGAAGAAAAGGAGCCAGAATGCAACAGCAACCAGGACACAGGAGTGGTAGGTGGAGAGCTCGAGGACAGGATAGGGAGGGAGCCTACCAGGCTGAGCTGCCTCTTGACTCTTCTCTTCAAATCACATGGAATGTCAGAAATGGTGCAGAGTACCCTCCTTTGGGTTAATCCCTAATGTCATTGACATAGTAACGAGTAACTGTCAAAATTTACATTTCACATGAGTCATAAAATGAAACGTATGGGAGGCCAGTGTTTTTGACTGAGCTCCTGTGGTAGGCCCCAACAGATCAAACCAAAATGGAGTCACTTAGGTTAAGTGCCACATAATCAAAACTGAAAGGAAGCAGAAAAATCCCTAAATAGACCAATGTTTCCTAAAAACAAGAGATTCACAGCAACCAATTGGAAAGGACCCAGTCAACCTGAGCATGATAAGACAGTTTCTTCTGCTGTAATTCTTACAACCAAAGTAACCTGATGTTAGCCAAGTCACTTTTTTGGTATTATTCCATTTCATTGTTCCTGCTCAAGCTACCTTACAAATACCAATGGGTTCTGCCATGCCTAAGGAAGCTCTTTATTTTTAGATGGGATGCTGTCCAATTTATGAATAGCTAATACAAGCCAATTCGATTTTAAATTACATTTGTTGAAATTTTGTTTTCCAACAAGGTACACTTTTAAATTTTATTTTACACATCTGTCTCAAATATTTTATAAGATGTTCACCAAAAGAGAAACTTGTTCTATTTTTCTATGTTACTGTTTTGTTTTTTGTTTTGAAATGGAGTCTTGTTCTGTCACTCAGGCTGGAGTGCAATGGTGCAATCTTGGCTCAATGCAACCTCCACCTCCCTTATTCAAGTGATTCTCCTGCTTTAGCCTCCCAAGAAGCTTGGATTACAGGAACCTGCCATCATGTCTGGCTAATTTTTGTATTTTTGTAGAGATGGGTTTCACTCTGTTAGCCAGGCTGGTCTTGAACTCCTGACCTGAGGTGATCTACCTGCCTCAGCCTCTCAATGTGCTGGGATTACACGCATGAGCCACTCTGCCTGACCCTTTTTATTTCTTAAATATAGTCATGGGTTGCATAATGATGTTTCAGTCAGTGACAGACCACATAGACAACAGTGATCTCATAAGATTATAATGGAGCTAAAAAATTTTTATTGTCTATTAATGCTGTGGCCATGAAAATGCCATAGAACTACACATTATTCACATGTTGGTAGTGATGCTAGTGTAATAAACCTACTACCCTGCCAGTGGTATAAAACTATAGTACATACAATTAGGTGTAGTACATAATACCTAATAATAATAATGATAAATTACAGTTACTGGTTTATTTATTTACTACACGATTCTTTTTTTGTTTGTTTGTTTTTGAGACAGCGTCTTGCTCTGTTGCCCAGGCTGGAGCGCAGTGGCAAGATCTCAGCTCACTGCAAACTCTGCCTCCTGGATTCAAGCAATTCTCTGCCTCAGCATACCAAGTAGCTGGGATTATAGGCGCCCGCCACCACGCCCAGCTAATTTTTGTATTTTAGTAGAGATGAGGTTTTACCATGTTGGCCAGGCTAGTCACAAAGTCCTTATCTCAAGTGATCCACCCATGTTAGCCTCCCAAAGTGCTAGGGTTACAGGCATGAGCCACTGTGCCTGCCCTACGTTATACTTTTTACTGTTATTTTTAAGTGTACTCCTTTAGTTATTATTTTTTATTTTGTTATTATATTAAAATGTACTCCTTTACTATTAAAAAAAGTTAACTGTAAAACAGTCTCAGACAAGTCCTTCAGGAGGTTTTTCAGAGGAAGGCACTATTGTAATAGGAGATGACATCTCTACACCCGTTACTGTGCCTTCAGACCCTCCAGAGGGACAAGATGCAGAGGTGGAAGAGAGTGGTATCAATGATCTTGACCCTGTGTAGGCCTAGGCTGATATGTGTCCTTGTGTCTTTGCGGTTAACAAAAATTTAAAATTAAAAAAGAAAAAAGGAAAAGAAAATGCTTGTAGATTAAGAACATAAAGAAGAAATATTTTTGTCTAGCTGTACAATGTGTTTGTTTTAAGTTAAATATTATTACAAAAGAGTTAAAAAGTTAAAAAATTAAAAAGTTTCTAAAGTAAAATGTTATGTCACCAGTAAACCGAGTTCTCCTATTTTATATCGACCCAAATAACACTCAGTTGGAAAAGAGGCAAGCAGGTTTTATTCCTGGCCAGGAATGGAGGAGCAGCTCTCACTGTCAATGCCCCTTCTTCCTGAGCAATAGAGGCATAGGTTTTTTAAGGACTAGGTAGGCATGCAGCCTCCAGACACGCAGGCTCAATTCATACATATGTCTTCATACAACCCATGTCACAAAGTGGTGGACGTTTTCTTTTAGGGGAGGGAATTTTAGCATTATAGTGACATGTTAATGACCTAAAGGCAACTAGGGGTCAGCTGTTCCAGTTTGTGCCACTGTGGGGGCTTCTGATCTTCCTCTGGTATCTGGTCAGGGGTCAAGAAGCTCTGATACCACCCCAGGCCATCTTATTTCTTTAAGTAGTTGTGCCTATAAATAAAAAAAAAACAGTAAGAAAAGTATCTTTCCCAGTCATTTCATCAGGGCTGTCCTGGTAACAGTTACAGTAAACTGAGGTTAATTTATTATTGAAGAAAGAAAAATCCATTTTATAATTTAGTGTAAACTACATGTGCAGTGTTTATAAAGTCTGTAGTAGTGTACAGTAATAGGCCTTCCCATTCACTCACCACTCACTTACTGACCCACACAGAGCAACTTCCAGTCCTGTAAGCATCATTCATGGTACGTGACCAATACAAGTGTGCTGTATGTTTACTGTACCTTTTCTATGTTTAGACTTGTTTAGATACACATCTACTTACATTGTATTACAATTGCCTACAGAGGTCAGTACAATAGCATGCTCTACATGCTCTATGAGCAATAGGCTCTACCATATAGCATAGTTATGTAATAGGCTATGCTACCTGGGTTTGTGTCAATAACACTCTGATGTTTACACAATGACAAAACCACCTAATGACACATTTCTCAGAACGTACCTCTGTTGTTAAGTGACAATGATTCTATTAAATATACTTTGAAAAGAAGAAATGAAAGTTATGTAGTGTTTATTTAGTAAGGAAAATAGACTATCACTGTGGTACCCTATATCAGTTTTCTATTGCTTGGTAACAAAATACCACAAATTTAGGTTCTTAAAACAACAGCATTTATTAACTTATAGTTCTGTGTCAAAAGTGCAAGGAAGGAATGGTTGCATTCTCTTCTCAAGTTTTTGGAGCACAAATCAAGATGTCAGCTAAGGCTGTGATCTTATCAAGGCTTGTCCTCTTCCAAGCTCCCTGGAAATTGGCAGAATTAATTTTTTTTGCAGTTGAAGGACTGAGATCCTCATTTTCTTATTATCTGTGAGCTGAGGACTGTTTTCAGCTCCTGAAGGTCATCCTTCTCAATGAGCAGTTCATAAAATGAATAAAAGTTTGCTTTTTTCCAGGTCACCAGAGTGCATTTCTCTGATTTCTCCTGGGAATCAGCCTGAGAAAACTTTCCTGCTTTCAAAAAGCTCATGCGATTTGGTTTGGCTCACCAAAATAATCTCCCTTTCTTAAAGTCAACTGTGTCATATAACATACCCTCATCCCAGGGTAAAATCCATGCTATTCACAGTCATTGGGATTATACACGGCATGTACACCAAAAAAGAGAAGTCTTGGGTGCCATCTTAAAATTCTGTTGGCCACACATCATTTTACTACAACCATTGTCAGAGAAACAGCAATATCCAAAGATCAGAAGGAAGAAGGCTCAACAGAGACTGAGAAAATCAGCCAAAAAGTCAGAGAAAACCTGGGAGGAACTGAAAAACACAACCTCCTCACATGAGGGGCCTTCTAGCTGGATGATTAAGACCACGGACACTACAGCTGGACTGACAACTCCATTTATTCATTGGCTGTGTGGCCTTGGACGACAGGTGTTGACACTTTTCAGTTGCTTATCTTTAAATTGCAGCCAGTTGCAATACCTACCTCACAGGATTTTTTGCGATGATTATGAGTAAATGCATGTAAGCCTTTTAAGAAAGTGTATCTGAGAAAAATAAGCCCTGTACATGTGCTTGCCAGTGTTTGAAAGGATTAAATCCCTTTTATATCATATTGATTAATGGAACATGTAATTTCTATACTCACTGACACTTAAAGATTCTTTTTGTATCACCAGTTTCCACCTGTGATATTGTGCCAGAATTGCTAGCCTTTGCTTTAGTTATTTAGTAATAACTAAAATAAGCGGCCCAGGATAACTAAGATCTGTGTGTAAATAAATGCTTATCTCGACTTCTGTAAACCACTGAAGTAACAAACAGAATGACAAAAGTCCCCTGGCCCTTGGAATGTCCGGAGACCCCCGCCCTTGTCTCCGCCCAGGAGGTGAATTACAGAATCCCCTGGACCTTGGAATGTCCGAAACCTTTTCATCCCCATCCCCGCTCCTCACCCCCACACCCAAGGTGATTTTTCGGGTATAAAAAGTCGTGGCACACTCCTTTTGACACCACAGGTTGGAGAGACGTGAGTCCTCTGTGGTCGCTGGCATAATAAATGACTCTGCAATCTGGCATACTTTTGTCTTGGTGTTAACTTTCTACGCTCGGTCCAATACAACTTTTGGAGGTCCCCAGTGAGATATTCTCTTTTTGTTATCACCAGACAAAAGCCATCTCAGAGTCTCGCCCGGGCGGCCGCTCCCACCTTGGGGGCCTCTGGGAAGGCGCCCCTGTTCTTTCCCAGGGCCCCGGAGAGCCACCGTGGAGGATAAGCGACCTCTCGGCTGACATTCACCCGAAATTCCTCAGGGTCCTAAAAAAAAAAGCCTCCGGAGGTAAGTCTGGTCTGGGAACTAGTTCAAAGGAAGGGCCTGAGTCGGGGGACTGACGAGTCATTGCAATTCTGACCTGGCAAGCCTCACCAAGACGTCGCTTGAGGCTTCTGGTAGCTGGTGCAGTGGGTACCAGCGTTCGCTTCTGGTAGCTGGCATAGAGGGTACCAGTGTTCGCCTCTGGTAGCTGGCATAGTGGGTGGCAGCGTTCAGTTGTTTTCCGTAACCTCTGTGTGAGTGAGAGAGTGAGTGTGTATATACGTAGTCCCACGGCTGAAAGGCTACGGGGCTTGTGTGGGCCTTCACCCGCGGTTCCACTGGGGCGTTGTAGGGCATAATGGTGATTCACTTCAGAGCTGTCCTACTTGGACTTCCATCCTAAGGTGACCAGGCCCGGGGATTATACGGGTACACCTTAGCCAAGACGCCCCTGAAAATTCTTCTGAGAAAGTGGCTGGGCAGGCATCTGACTGGTCTCCCATCTGGGGGGCACCCACCCTTTGTCTGTCACTCTTGTATGTGGTCCTGTCTCGTCTGTAAATTTGTCAGTTTTATTAGACTCCTGCTAGCAGACATACACCGGTTCAGGCCATCTTCCCTTGAGGTAGGAGATATCTTACAGTGGTTGACGAACCACTGGATGCAGGGAAATTTTATGATTATACCCCAGCAAAAATTACTCTTTTCTCTTTCTTCCTCATCTTCTTCTTCTTCTATCACTGAGGCCTCACTCTTTCTTCCTTTGCCATGTGGCAGATAGTCTTAACTCTAGTTGTCTTTATTCTCTTCCTTGTTTTGGTCATTGTGGCCTGTAAGTTCTCCCAGCCACCTCCACTGGGAAAAGAGTACTTTTGCCCGTGCTGGGTCAGATTCCATGTCGGGGAGGCCATTGTGCCCTCGACACCTGGGAGGTAGTTTCTTTGGAGCTTGTGTGGAACAAAACCCTAGATCAGAGTTTACGCGTGCTCTTTCTCAGGCTGGGATGGAAAATAGGTAACTGCCTATTCTGCCAGGAAAGTGTCCAATGTTATAGGCAGTGCCCAACGGTGCATCACAGAAAGGCATATTGGCACTATCCTGGATGTTGGGAGGGAGGATGTCACCGCCCCAGTAAAAACTGACTGGCAGCACTTCTGCACACTCTACCGGGTGTGGTGGGTCCAAAACACACATCCGGTAGACCTCTTAGTCCACCTGTTTGTCACTTCCCGACCTTTCTGAAGCAACTGGCCATTAAAAATGTATAAGGGGGAGGATTATGCCCGGGCAGCACTAAACCTCCATAGTGCTTATTCTCGCCAGTTGTGGTTTGCGGGGGAAAAAGACCGCCTCCTTAACTTGGCCCCTACCCCCTGTTCCTCTGATAGGACTAGGAATAAACCCTAAAATCCAGTTGTCTGGTCCTTGCAGGACCTGGCTGCAGAGGCCCTGCTAAAACCTGCTTTAAAGACGTCCAAATTTTAAATTTGAGGCTTTCCAAAATTGGCTTTACTACAGAAAGAGAAAGTAGGGAAGGGAAGAGAAAGAGAAGAGAAGAGAAAAAAAAGAGAGAAAGAAAAAAAGTGAACAGAAAAAGAAAAGGAGAGAGAAAGTAGATAGAGGAGAGAGGAAAGAGAAAGAGAGAAAGTAGAAAGTAGACAGAGGAGAGAGAGAGAGAAGGGGACCAGAAGCCGCAGGGGCGGAAAACTTGCCGCCAGCAAGTTCAGTTTTAAACTGACACTAAGAGCGTTTTTTTCCTTTCTCTGCTGGCAGTCAGCCCCGCCCAGCTTTGAGGCAGGCCACACTGCCTCAGGGTGCAGCATTTGCATCCAGAATCTGGCTTTAAGAAAAGCTTTCTAACTTTCCGCAACAAAAGTGACTTGTTAGCACAGTCGTTAAGGTATAGGGCCCGTAACTGCAAGGTTGTTGGTTCATATCCTCTGAGAAGCCAGTTCTAAATTAGGGAAATCAGTTTTAAATTAGTGAATATTTGGCATTAAAAAAAAAAAAACACAAATGGGGTCGTCTAGCTCCCCGCCTTGTATCCCCCTCCAATGCATGACGGCCAACTTCAAGGTTGGATTCTCAGGCCAATATGGAGTGAAATTAACCCCTGGAAAACTCCACTGTTTGTGTGAACTTGAATGGCTGTCTTTTGGAATTAGGTGGCCAAATACTGGGACCTATGACCCAAAAATTACCCAGGCTGTATCAAAAATGCTTGCAAAAACTCCTGGATACCCTGAGCAGTTTCCATACATCGACCAATGGTTGGGTTTAGTCCAATGGCCTCCCCCATGGCTAAAGCGCTGCATAAAACAGGCTAGACTTCAGGTCACGTTAGCCGGCCCAAAAGAAAGTCCCTTCTGGGCCAGCCATTCTCCCCACCCCAGCGGAGGATCAGGAATTACTTCCACCCTACTCAAGGCCCTCTAAACCAGCGCCTCAGCACCCCCCTCGACAGTACTATTAACCAAACCTTGTCCCCCCCACACACCCACCGGCAGTCCTCCCTTTCCAAGAGGCACCCCCAACAGAAGACAATTGGGGTCGCCCATTTTTTGTTCACATCCCCTTCTTGTCAAGTAACTTATATAACTGGAAGGGGATAGAGATCAAAAAGAGGGCCAAAACACCAAGTGCTGGCACGAGCTTTAAGAGCAAGGGAAAGCTGCCGGGCTAAACCCAAAATTGGCATCACCCATGGCATGGCAAAGGGGATTTCTATGGCCTGCAAGCCGGCAGAGATGCATCCAGTGTGAGGGGCTGTGCAGGAGGGAAGTGCTGGGGAACTGCTAAGAGTTCCTGGGAAGGGGTAGTACTAGAGAACTGCTAAGACGGTGAGAGGGGGAGGGCTAGGTACCTGCCCAGATGGAAAGTTCCTGGGAGGGGGTAGTGCTGGGAGGCCGGGGAATTTAAGGCGGTGATGTTGCCAAGGTTTTACAATGAAACTCAACATCCCCCCTTCTCTGAGAAGCCCCAGGCTTTGACAGGACTCTTAAAATCTGTATTCCAGACGCATCACCCCACTTGGGACAACTGCCAACAATTATTACTAATTCTGTTCACCACAGAGGAAAAAGGCAAAATTAGACAGGAAGCCCTGAAAGCCATCATAGGTCTAGGGTGAGGAAAAAGATTTTTTCCCTCTACCTGACTCCAATGGGACCTCAACACCTTGGGGGGGGGGGTCACCAGGCTCTGAACACTTTTCACCGGTATCTTATAGAAGGGGTTAGGGGAGTGGCCCACAAGCCCAGTAAACTCGCCGAGGTAGGAACTGTAACTCAGGGTCCGCAGGAGTTGCTAGCTGCTTTCCTTGAGCGCTTACTGGACGCCTGTTACCCTGAGGCCTGGAGAATCAGCGGGCCATCAAAAACCAGCAGACTGGTTTTTGTTTCCCAGTCTGCCCCAGACATCAAAAAATTTGCAAAAATTAGAGAGGTTCCAGAGAATGAATTTAACTCAGTTGTTAAAAATTGCCCAAAAACTCTTTAACAATAAAGACACCTTAGAGGCCAAGCAAAATAAGAGAGTTACTAAGGCAGTGATAGCAGCACTCCAGGAAAAACCACAGCTAGCCCCTGGACCACAAATCGATTCATTGATCTGGGAAATGGCACTGTCACCCATTCCCTGAGTGTCCATATCCGCTCCTGTGACGGGACTTGCTCCACAAACTGCAAGCAAATATTTCTTTCAGCAAGGGTCAAGCTTGCCTCTCAATTCCTCCTCCCTTAGCCACAGGGCCACCTCAGCAGATCCTCATCACCTGTGCTCTGTCAGACAAGTATCTGTTGCAGGAAGCTTTATCCTCGGAGGCATATCAACCACCTGCACCAGACTTCCTCCACAAATTTCAAGAGAGTGTACCGGGAGTATGGGCTGAAACAAGTCCCCCAGGGTTGGCAAGTCACCACACCCCAGTCGTGGTCCAGCTATTAGCAACGGCAACTCCAGTCCAGGTGAAGCAATACCCTATGAGCCGGGAAGCCAGGCGAGGAATTGCTCTGCACATCACCAGACTCTTGAAGGGAGGAATCCTCACTACCTGTAAGTCTCCCTGGAACACCCCCTTGCTCCCCGTGCTAAAACCAGGCACACAGGACTATTGGCCTGTGCAGGACTTGAGGGAGGTGAATAAATGGGTAGAAACTGTTCATCCTACAGTTCCAAATCCGTACACCCTCCTAAGTCTCTTGGACCCAGAACACCATTACACTGTCTTGGATCTTAAGGATGCATTCTTTTGCATCCCACTAGCTCCTGCTAGCCAGCCTATATTTGCTTTTGAATGGACCGACCCTGATACTGGAGTCTCGGGGCAACTCACTCGGAGAAAACTGCCTCAGGAGTTCAAAAACTCCCCCACTCTGTTTGATGAGGCACTTAGCCAAGACCTGGCTGCCTTCCGAGCTGAGTTCCCAGAGTGTACGCTACTCCAATACGTGGATGACTTACTCTTGGCTACAAAAACCCAGGAGGCCTGTAAAGAGACCATCCAGTCATTATTGAAAAAAACCCTGCAGACTTTGGAGTACCGGGTCTCAGCTAAAAAGGCCCAACTCTGCCAGCCAAAAGTGACTTACCTGGGCTATGTTATAGAGAAGGGCAACTGGGCACTGGCACCCAGCCGAGTCCAAGCAGTGCTGCAAATACCCAACCCTACCACAAAATGCCAAGTTCGAGAATTCCTTGGGGCAGTAGAGTACTGCAGGCTATGGATTTTGGGATTTGCTGAGATAGCCAAGCCCCTGTATGCCTGCGCTGGAGGAAATCAGCCCTTGACATGGACAGAAGTGGAGCAACATGCTTTTGACAAGCTCAAGACTGCCCTGACTGCAGCTGCAGCCTTGGCCTTGCCAGACATCTCTAAACCTTTCCAGTTGTTTGTGCATGAAAAACAGGGAGTCGCTAAGGGGGTGCTCACCCAGACATTGGAACCCTGGTCCTGGCCAGTTGCCTACCTTTCAAAAAGACTTGACCCCGTAGCCTCTGGGTGGCCAGCTTGTTTGAGGTCGGTGGCAGCTACGGCCCTGTTAGTCACGGAGGTGAACAAACTGACCTTGGGGCAGGAGTTGAACTTAGTGGCACCCCACGCGGTGGAATTGCTACTCCGTGGAGCTACAGGAAAATGGATGTCTAATGCCCACATAGCCCAATACCAGGTCTTACTTTTGGACCAGCCCTGCATAAAATTTTCAAAAACCACAGTTTTAAACCCTGCCACACTGCTACCTGACAGCGAGCCAGAGGAACCCATATATGACTGCCAACAGACAATAGATGTCCTCCACGCTGCGCGACCAGATCTCACCGACGTCCCCCTGCGGAACCCAGAGGAGGTACTGTTTACAGATGGCAGCAGTTTCATGGTCGACAGAGTCAGGTACGCTGGGGCAGCTGTGGTCACTCTAGAGCGGGTTATCTGGGCCCAGGCTCTTCCACACGGAACCTCAGCCCAAAAGGCTGAACTTATAGCTTTAATAAAGGCCTTGGACTGGGCGGAGGGAAACATTGTTAACATCTACAAGGATAGCTGGTATGCCTTTGCTATGGCCCATGTGCATGGTGCCATTTATAAAGAAAGAGGGTTGCTTACCTCAAAGGGAAAAATCATCAAAAACAAAAAGGAAATCCGAGCTCTACTAGAAGCTATATGGAAGCCTAAGGCAGTGACATTGATGCACTGCAAAGGATACCAGAAGGGAGATTCACCAGAGGCAAGGGGAAATAGGGCAGCTGACCTACAGGCCAGACCGGCAGCCTTGGGGCCAGTAAAACCTCTGACCCTTCTTGTGACTCTGCTGGCCCCAACCCTGCCTCCTACCCCTACGTACTCACCTGAGGAAGAAAACTTTGCTAAAGAACAGGGGGGACGACAAGATTCCACAGGATGGTGGATTCTACTGGACACAAGAATTGTGCTCCCCGAGGCTCTAGGACAGGCTCTAGTTAAGCACACACACCAGGCCACTCACTTAGGGCAAACGAAATTAACTAAGCTGCTGAAGGTTAGATACTACATTCTACACTTATATAAGATTGCTAGAAAAACTACTACTTGTTGTAATGTATGTGCCAGGGTAAATCCAGGAGGCAGTAGGCCTAGTCAGGCAGGGATAAGACTTAAAGGTATTAGCCCAGGGGAACACTGGGGGTTAGATTTTACTGAAATAAAGCCCCCAGAGTGCGGCTGTAAGTATGTCCTTGTGTTTGTAAACACTTTCTCTGGATGGGTCGAGGCTTTTCCTACTAGGTCAGAAATCGCACTGGTAATAGAGAAAAAATTGTTGCAGGGCCTGGTCCCTCAGTTTGCTTGCTCCTGACACTGGGATCAGATAATGGCCCTGCATTTACAGCACAGGTTTCCTGGAAACTACACTGTGCCTATCGCCCCCAGAGTTCAGGGCAGGTTGAAAAGATGAACCGGACCATAAAGAAAACTTTAACAAAATTCATTCTAGAAACCGGTAAAAACTGGGTCAGCGTGCTTCCTTTTGTTCTCCTCTGTACCCGATGTACTCCCTATAAAAAAAAGCTTTACTCCTTTTAAAATTATGTTTAAAAGGCCCCCTCCCTTACTCCCCAGACTCTCGGACGCCATACATGCTGGAGTCCATAACCATACACTCCTTAAGTCCTTGCAGGCACGCCAGTCTGTTCAGTCCCAGGTGCACATGCTCATCAGTGGAACTCGACCTACCCCAGTGGATTTCACTGACCAGCCGGTACACCCCTTCCAGCCAGGGGATGAAGTCCTGGTGAAGAGAGTCACTGCCTCCGGCCTAACTCCTCGCTGGAAAGGACCCTACACTGTAATCCTGGTCACCCCCACGGCAATCAAGGTGGACGGACTGACTGCCTGGATTCACCACTCACACGTCAAGACTGCCCCCCCCAGATGCAGGATGGGAAGCGGTTCCATCCTCAACGGACCCTCTAAAGCTAAGACTATTGCGCTGTTCTTGGTCATCATCCTAATCTCCCTGATTCCTGCAACCACCCTCCAAAAGGGACCCTCCTTGGCACCCACCTACTATCGATGGGTCATCACCGAGGGCTCCACTGGAGCATATGTTAGTTCCTTAACCGGAAAGGGATCCGCCCTAGCAACCTAACCCTGGAGTACACTCCGGAGACCCCCATTACCTCCTCCCTGGACCTCTGTGCCCTCCTGGGCCCCCACTTAAATTTCAGGACAAGTGGAGGTATAGCTGGGTGCAGCAGTTTAGGGGCAGAGCGACAACTCCAGACCATGGGGTTATATCTGTGCCCAGGATCCACCCCACCAAAAAGATGGAACTGTGGAGACTTAAATGAATTCTTTTGCCCCCATTGGGGTTGTAAGACTATCTCCACTATAACAGGATATATTGCAAACAGAAACTTTTTCATTTCTTTCACCCGAGACCGTCCCCCAAACCCCTGGCTAACATTCCTGCTCACTGGATTAGCAGGACCCTTGGTGCTAATGGTCCTAGGGTTAACATTTGGACCATGCCTTTTAAACATGCTCCTCAAATTTATCCAGGAAGAAACAGATTCGGTCAAATTGATGGTTCTGAGATCCAAATACGGGCCCTTGTGTCAAAAAGAGGAAACCTATTAAAGATTTAATACATGTTAAAAGAACAGGGGGGAATGTGATATTGTGCCAGAATTGCTAGCCTTTGCTTTAGTTATTTAGTAATAACTAAAATAAGCGGCCCAGGATAACTAAGATCTGTGTGCAAACAAATGCTTATCTTGACTTCTGTAAACCACTGAAGTAACAAACAGAATGACAAAAGTCCCCTGGCCCTTGGAATGTCCGGAGACCCCCGCCCTTGTCTCCGCCCAGGAGGTGAATCACAGAATCCCCAAGCCCTTGGAATGTTCGAAACCTTTTCATCCCCATCCCCGCTCCTCACCCCCACACCCAAGGTGATTTTTCGGGTATAAAAAGTCGTGGCACCCTCCTTTTGACACCACAGGTTGGAGAGACGTGAGTCCTCTGTGGTCGCTGGCATAATAAATGACCCTGCAATCTGGCATACTTTTGTCTTAGTGCTAACTTTCTACGCTCGGTCCAATACAACACACCTAGCACAGCCCTGGAGACATACTGGGGCTTAGTAAAGCTTTATAGAAACAAACCAATTATGTAATCATAAACAATGCAATAGATTAATATAATACAATTATATGTAGCCACTAAGATTAATAATAATTTAGATGGTATGGTTCTTTTTAAAAATTTAAACAAGCTCAGGCCTGTAATCCCAGCACTTTGGGTGGTCAATGGGAGGACTGCTAGAGCCCAGGAGTTTGAGATCAGCCTGGGCAGCATGACAAGATCTCATCTCTATGAAACATACAACAAATTAGCTGGGTTTGGTGGTGCGCACCTGTGGTCCCAGCTACTCAGGAGGCTGAGGTGGAAGGACTGTCTGAGCCCAGAGGGTGAGGTTGCAGTGAGCTGTGATGGAGCCACTGCACTCCAGCCTGGCAACAAAACAAGACCTTGTCTCAAAAAAAAAAAAAAAAAAATTAAAATTTAAAATTTAAACATTTAAAAATTATGGGCCAGGCATGTTGGCTCCTGCCCAGCACTTTGGGAGGCCGAGACAGGATCACCTGAGGTCAGGAGTGTGAGACCAGCCTGGCCAACATGGCAAACCACTGTGTGTACTAAAAATACAAAAACATTAGCTGGGCATGGTAGCAGTCACCCTTAATCCCAGCTACTTGAGAGGCTGAGGCAAGAGAATCACTTGAACCTATGAGGCAGACGTTGCAGTGAGCCGAGATCGTGCCACTGCACTCCAGCCTGGACGACAGAACAGGATTCCGTCTCAAAAAAAAAAAAAAAAAATTATGGTAAAATATACGTGATGTAAAGTTTACGGTTTTAACTATTTTTAAGTGTAAAGTTCAGTGGTATCAAGTACATTCACATTTTGTAGCCATCACCACCCCCCATCTCCAGAACTTTTTTATCTTCCTAAACTGACACTGTGTACCCATTAAATCATAACTCCCTATTATCCACTCCCCTCAGCCCCTACAACCACCATTCTACTTCCTGTCTCTGTGTATCTGATTATTCTAGGTACCTCATATAATTGGGATCATACACCATTTATACTTTGTGCTTTTGTGGTTAGCCCCTTTCACTTAGCATAAAGTCCCCAAGGTTCATCCATGTGTACCATGTGTCAGAAATTTCCTCTTGTTTAAAGCTGGATAATATACCACTGTATGTATATGTCACATTTTGTTTATCCATTCATCCAATGATGGATATTTGGGTTACTTCCACTTTTTGTCTACAGTAAATAATGCTGCTGTGAACATGGGTGTACCAATATCTGTTTGAGTTTTCTTTTCAATTCCTTGGGGTATATACCCAGAAGTGAAATTGCTGGATCATATGGTAATTCTGTTTAGGTGCAATGGTTATTTTAATATTGTATCTTGCTCCCCTTATATTTAATTTGAAATCTGAGCATGTATCACTGTACTGTACTCTCTTATTGCCTCAAGACTGTGTGCTTTATAATTTTAGATACTCTTGTAAGCACTGGAAATCCTTTCTGAAATAAAGGTGGTTAGAAGGTAATCTATAAATACCATCTATAATATGTTAACTTCACTTTTCCCGCAGTCAATAATAGATAATCTATATGTAACAATTAAATACATGGCTCAGATAAATGTACTTACAGCAAATTGAAATTTTGCATGGTTTTATATTGTGACTGTATATATGCCTGTATTGTGAAATTTAATAGCATACATATATTTATCTTTATTTATAAATTGGTTATTTTATAACTTACTATTTTCTTCTGTGCTGTGTCCTCCACTTCAGTGTTAGTTTGTCTTTCTTAACCACAGATCTGTTCTCATTGGTTTCATGTACACTACTCTTTCATGGCTTGCCTCAATAAAATCTGAATCTCTCAACATGTTTTTCAAAACTCTGTACTATTGGGCCCCAACATCTTTTCCAAGCTGTTACTCCCCCAAATTCCCAGGCACATGATCCACGCTGACTCTAGATGACTTACCATGCTTCTGAACGCACAACTTCTAAACATTTTGTACCAACATACACTTTCATTCCCTGTGGCAAGTTCTTGCACCTCCTCCTCTTTAATTGTGTCTCCTCAGCAAAGATTTGCCCTCTCACTCAAAATTAATCATGCTGCCTATTCACTAAGCACTTTGTTAGTCACTTTTTTCCTTTTATTTATTTATTTTTGAGATGGAGTCTCACTGTGTCACCCAGGCTGGAGTTCAGTGGAATGATCTTGGCTCACTGCAAACTCCGCCTCCCAGGTTCAAGTGATTCTCCTGCCTCAGCCTCCTGAGTATCTGGGATCACAGGCATGTGCCACCACATCCATTTTTTTTTGTTGTTATTTGTTTGTTTGTTTTTGAGTAAAGACGGGGTTTCACCATGTTAGGCTGGTCTCAAAGTCCTGACCTCATGATCCACCCATCCCGGCCTCTCAAAGTTCTGGGATTACAGGCGTGAGCCACCACGCCTGGCCTATTAGTAACTTTTCAAAGGAACTAACCCTATTTTTCTTTGAGTGAGTTGTTATTTACAAACAGGCTGGGTGGGTTCCCTGGTCTGTAGTAAACATCTTTAAATCGAGGATCACATCTTCCTCTCTGATTTTTCTACATTCTAGCATCATGTAAACAAATCTTCCTATTATTCTAAATGTTTTTCAATAAATCACTATGCTGCATGCACATGGACCTATAAATTTTACAAAGCATCTTTAATAGAAGTGTTTGGCTGGGCACGGTGGCTCACACCTGCAATCCCAGCACTTTGGGAGGTTAAGGTGGGTGGATCACAAGGTCAAGAGATGAAGACCATCCTGGCCAACATGATGAAACCCATCTCTACTAAAAATGCAAAAATTAGCTTGGTGTGATGGTGGCCTGCGTCTGTAATCCCAGCTACTCAGGAAGCTGATGCAGGAGAATCCCTTGAACCCAGGAGGTGGAGGTTGCAGTGAGCCGAGATTGCACCACTGCACTCCAGCCTGGCAACAGAGCAAGACTCTGTCTCAAAAATAAATAAATAAATAAAAATAAAAAATAAAAGTGTACACATAGACAGAAGCCCTGCAAAAAATATTTGCCTGGTGATCTGTACACCCTAGCAGTAGCCCTAGAACTGGGATTTTGGTGGAAGAGAGGGCTCTTAGGGAGAATTATTAGATGAAGATTGTCAGAGAAAAACATTTGGAAGCTCAGGTGGAATTTTTTTGATACAGAGTCTCACTCTTTCACTCAGGCTGGAGCGCAGTGGCATGATCTCAGCTCACTGCAACTTCCGCCTCTCAGGTTCAAGAGTCTCTTGCCTCAGCCTACAGAGTAGCTGGGATTACAGGCATGTGCCACCGTGCCTGGCTAATTCTTGCATATTTGGTAGAGACAGGCTTTTACCGTGTTGGTCTCGAACACCTGATCTCAGGTGATCCCTCTGCCTCGGTCTCCCAAAATGCGGGGATTATAGGTGTGAGCTTCCGTGCCCGGCCACAGGTGAAAATTCTAAGGAGAAGATCTACACTCAAAATATCCAAGAAAAATGGGCAAAGAGAAATCAATATTTTGCTCTCACGTTTCTCTGAGCTTCATTCATAAAAGACTAAAACCAAAATGGAATTAAAATAAGTTTTCTGCTTTGAACTTAACATTGGGATTTAAGAGGTTTTTATTTTTGTTAATACGTATATAACATTTTTTAGTTGTCTGTGTATGGTAATAGTTCTTCCTCAAAATACTCTTTCTCAGAGTGCTCTTCCTTGACTCTACCACTTTAAATGCTCTCTCTCATATTTGCAGTCTGTTTATTATTTGTCCCACATACTAGAATGTGAGCTCTGTTAAGACAAGGAGTTTGCCTTATCCATAGATGTTTCCCTGGGCCTAGAACTTTGAGGGCACTTAGTATTTGTTAAATTAATATTTAAATCAATGAGCTAAGAAATATTGGAAACATCCTAAGTTCCTATCAAATAGTTAGGGTACCATTTTCGTACTGTGTACTCATTAAAAAAAACCAAAGTTGAATTCTCTATACTGAAACAAACAACTGTTTGTGATAAGTTGCTAAGCAAGTTACAGAATATAATATATTGTATGAACCTACCTAATGTGACACATGAAGTAAGAATATAATGTATTCGTCATGAATATGCATCAGAAAAAGACTGAAAGACTATGCATTGACAGCATGGCCTCTGGGAAATGGGATTGCTGGGGATAGGCTTCTATGTTTTACTTTCCATGTTTCTCTTTTGAATTTTTATAACCATACTTTAAAAATAATACATTTTACTCATAAAGTTCTTAATTATAAGGCAAGAAATTAAAAGAATATTATGAACAAAAATTATTGCCAGTGACTAAGAAAAAAAATTCAAAACAATAGCATTGTGCTCAATGTCACACATAAAAATGGCTAAGTTTCAGTTGATAAACCAGCACTCCTGCTTTCAAAGAAACCAGAGTTGAGAAAATCCTCCAATTGATTTAATATCTGCCAGATCTAGCTGTTACTATCCACATCCTTGGTTTTTGAAGGACACTCACAGAGGCAGAGATTACAAATCAAAACGTTTTATGTAGTTTTATTTTATAACTAAAGCATAATGACATTTATTTTTAGTGAATTGTTTTTGTTAGTGACTTTTAAAAAATCATTTGTTTTTAATAAAAAGAGGATAGTCAATGCAAAAGCATTCTATAATACATATGAAGAACATACACAACAAAATTAGTCTTGATGTAGTGGGAGTCAGATTATTCTTTCTATTAAAAAAAATCTTTCTTCCCTTCCTTCTCTTGGATCCATTGTTTGTTATGTAATATCTAGTACAGTTCATTTTCCTGTGTTAGCTTTAATTTTTGAACCTAAAATTGTCTAAATATCTCTGGGACCAAGGATATATGAGAGCATAAACTACAAAAAAAGAGGTTATGATGGGGTTAGAACTTAAAATTCTGGGATTTAAATAGAGTTGGTCACCTTTTGTCATGTATCTTACAAGATTATAAAAATGGAGGAAATATAGGGGTCAACTTTTGGTGGACTTACGAGTTATACAGAAGATAGAATCAGTAACAAAGTCCAGAAGAGAGTTGCATCGTTTTGGGTTGATGAAAAAGGAAGAGACTAGGGAAGTCTTTCAAATGCTGAATTTTAAAGAAGTAAGCTGTCTGCCCAGGTTGAGATAAAGCTGCCTGCTGAAGCTTGATCTCTTATCTGTCACTCACTCTGTGTTCTTGTTGACATTCTGTGGCGTGGCTACAGCTCGGAATGCTACTTGGAGAACAGTCTTAAACCTTCCCTGTGTAAACAAGTTATCTTTGTAGTTACTTTTAGGGAGGTAGCTTCTCTTCACCTTTGAATGGAAAAATAAAATAAAACATCGTAAAGAAAAGCTTTTAAGTATGTTTATGTAAGCATAGAAGTTTTTAAGAAGCATGAAAGGAAAAACAGACCTAACTATTAAAAAGTATGTTAATATTCTTGAGAAACAGAGAAACAGGTAATTAGTCTGGCTCATTTGACTGGTGCTAGTGCCAAACCAATGTTTTAAATATTAACAGGACTGGAAAAAAAATGTAAACTAAAGCTTTGAAGCATTGATTCTAAACTTAGATTCGTATCATTATCACCCATACATCTCTGGCTGGAGCTTATTTACTCATTTCATTTTGACTTTGTGGCCAATCACTCCTTTAAATTGAATATTCTGCATACGATTTACAATCGCTAAGAAACGTTCAGGAAGGAACCTGTACAGAAAAGAAAAAGAAATTGAAAATTTTTCAGTTTAAAATATTTGACAAGAGTTCTTTTTTTTTTGGATCAGTTACAATACCCTGAGAGTTATCTGGTTTGCACTGAATTTTCCTCCGTTCTTCTTTTCTTTCTTTGCAACCACCTATCCTTTATGTGTACATCTTTCTTTCTTTTCTTTTTCCTTTTTTTTTTGACATGGTTTCACAGTGGACTGTATTAGGAAAAGTGTCAAAATATTAAAATTCATAAAATTTAAATGGAACAGTAAAATTATGCCTTGTAGCTATAGTCGTTGCTATAGTAATGACAAGTAAGGTAAAGTCTAAATTATTGCCTAAGCACGGAGGTTGCGGTGAGCTGAGATCACGCCATTGCACTCCAGCCTGGGCGACAAGAGTGAAACTCTTTCTCAAAAATAATTAAATAAATAAATAATAAAAACTGAAAATAAATAAATAAATTATTGCCTAAACATACACTATTTTGTCAGACTTCTGCTGCAAGCCCAAAGCAGAAAACATTGCAATTATTAGAAGTCAGCCCAATGACGAATCTGCATTTGAAGCTGGAAGAAAGGGGAAAAAAAATGTGTTCTGATTACAGCATCGAGACATTCTAGCCTGCAAAAAAGTAACTTTATTAACATCCTGCAGCAGAGTACATTAGTAATTGTAATCATGCATCAAAATTCTCATTGCATGTCCTGAAGAGAGTGATCAGTCTTCTTCATGATTTATGTTTTACTGAGTTTCATGTGGTTCATCCCTCTGAAGATGTTTTTGGGAATATTCCCTCACCAGGGAGTGTAGCCTAAGATACCCAGGTTGCTTACCACGGCTCATCTTTGGTCATTTAAAATCAGTCAATCTATCTGAACCTATGTGTGCACCTTTGTAATATTCACAGTTCAAATTGTATGCAGATATAAAGAAAGCACTGATATATACCATTCTTCTCACTGTCTTATCCTACATAAGTAAAGATCTAAAACTGAATGTCTGAGCTCATCGCTAAAACTGCTGATTAATCTTGATGCTAAAAGCTCACCTAGAGACACCACCAGAATCCATTCCATCCAACCCTCCACCTCTCCTTTTCTACTTACTGAATATCTATTATGCACTCTATAATAAGGTAAACTGAAGTACTTAAAAAATACCTACTGTCTTTGAGGAATTTATTGTTTAGCTGAGAGGCTAAGATGGCCATCTTAAAACAATTATTCAAAAATATCAGCCATCTAGAATTAAGGGCTATAACTGGAAGGAGGATTCATATAGGCTGGGATAGTAGAGGAAAGCTTCTAAAGGACAGCTGATGTCTGGGAATGCCTAAGAGTTGAGTAGGCACATGAAAGGAAGAGAGTGGCCGGACATAGTGGCTCACACCTGTAATCCCAGCACTTTGGGAGGGGGGAAGCGGGTGGATCACGAGGTCAGGAGTTCAAGACTAGCCTGGCCAACGTGGTGAAACCCCATTTTTACTAAAAATACAAAAAATTTAGCTAGGCATGATGGCACATGCCTGTAATCTCAGCTACTCAGGCGCCTGAGGCAGGAGAATCGCTTGAACCCGGGAGGCAGAGGTTGCTGTGAGCCAAGATTGTGCCATTGTACTCTAGCCTGGGTGACAGAGCAATATTCTGTCTTTAAAGAAAAAAAAAAAAAGAAAAAGAAGAAGAAAGGAAGAGAGTATGATTGAATGTTAAGAGGCAGAAATAACATATTCTGAAAAGAGAGTCATACTGAAAATTACTTTGGTATTATTGACTAATGCAGGGTCTACTTCCTTGTTTTGTGGCTAGGTGAGTGAAAGATGGGGGAATGAGCAAAGGGATAGGGCAGATATTTGCTGGGAGAAGGACAAGGATAAGAAGTGAGTTTGTGTGGGCCTTTTAACTACCTTCACAAATCAACCTTTGTGCTAGTAATTGCATCTGCTCATAAAATTGTGTCTCTCTATAAAAGGAATTAAATGCAAAGTAGATTGGCAATATACACCTGTTGCCTAGTTACAAATCACCATGACAGCTTCAAAGGATACAAAAGACTTTGTGACTCTTGTCTATTTTACTGGGATACTATTCTCCAACTCAGGCAGAATAATTGTGTTTATCACCTTGGTCATATGCATGTCTGCTGTGATTTTTAAATTTTTCTTTTCTTTTTTTTTTTTTTGAGATGGAGTTTCGCTCTTGTTGCCCAGGCTCGAGTGCAATGGTACAATTTCAGCTCACTGCAACCTCTGCCTCCCTGGTTCAAACAATTATTCTGCCTCAGCCTCCTGAGTAGCTGGGATTACAGGCGCCTGCACCACACCTAGCTAAGGTTTTTTTGTACTTTTAGTAGACGTGGGGTTTCACCACGCTGGCCAGGCTGGTCTTGAATTCCTGACCCCAAGTGATCTGCACGCCTCGGCCTCCCAAAGTGCTGGGATTACAGGCGTGAGCCATCACACCTGGCCAATTTTAAAAATTTTCAATATTAATATGACTTGCTTTGGGCCCCAAGAGAGTAGGGGTTCCATGAAACTCCCTACAGTGCTTAGTAACAAGACACTAATTGAGTCAACTATTTTTTTCCCTGAGACAGAGGCTTGCTCTGTCACTAAGGCTGGAGTGCAGTGGCACCATCTCAGCTCACTACAACCTCCGCCTCCCCGGTTGAAGAGATTCTCCTGCTTCAGCCTCCTGAGTGCCTGGGATTACAGATGCAGGCAACTACGCCTGCTAATTTTTGTGTTTTTAGTAGAGATGGGGTTTCACCATGTTGGCCAGGCTGGTCTCGAACTCCTGACCTCAAGTGATTTGCCCACCTTGGCCTCCGAAAGAGCTGAGACTACAGGCATGAGCCACCACACCCCGCCTAGTCGACTCTTGAGATGATGTTGCTTGGGGGTCAAGGTTCTCCTATGATATCTCAAGTTAGTCTATTTAAGCTAAAACAAAATATTGAAATTGATACACCAATGCAGTTTGCACGCTGTTCTCAAATTGTTCTATTTCAAGTTTGTTCATAGTTTATATGGATTTGTTTCAAAAAGGTCCAAGGGCTTATGAAGTTAGTATAGTTATCTTCTCACTGATACAATTTCAATCTATAAACTGTTCCTCAGAAGAAAGCTGAGAGATGATTTCCTCTGGGAAACTGTTGCTATTGCTACTTCACATAAATTCTGTTCTCCAAAGCTTCAACATTTGAAGTCTATACCTTTTCAGTGATGGGGGCTTTGTTTGTATTACATTATTTTATTCTTACAGCATCCTTATAAAGGAGATACTATCACCACCTTCATTTGGTCAGGTGCAGTGGCTCATGCCTGTAATCCCAGCACTTTGGGAGGCCAAGGCAGGAGAATTGCTTAAGGCCAGTCATTCAAAACCTTTGTTGCCTGGGCAACAAAGTGAGACTGTCCCTACTAAATAAATAAAGTAATGAGACATTCTAAAGACATTGAAAGGATAATAAGGGACTGTTATGTACAAATTGATGCCAAAGAAATTCTACAACCTGAATAAAATGGATAAATTTCTTGAAAGACACATATTACAAGAATTAATAAGTAACTTGAATAGCCATGTAGCTACTAAAGGAATTAAATTTGTATTTAAAACTTTCCCATAAAGAAAATTAGAGGCCTAGGGATCTACAAAAAGAAAAAAAAAAGTTTAGCAAGTTTAGCAAACAAAAAGTCTAGCAATTTAGCAAGATTGTAAAATAGAAGATGAACTTACAAAAATCTAATATATACTGACAACAAACAATGGGAAATATACATATATACGTATATTTTTTGAGACGGAGTCTTGCTCTGTCACCCAGGCTGGAGTGCAATGACATGATCTCAGTTCATGGCAGCCTCCACCTCCCAGGTTCAAGCAATTCTCCTGCCTCAGCATCCCGAGTAGCTGGGACTACGTGAGCCACCACACCCAGCTAATTTTTGTATTTTTTAGTAGAGACAGGGTTTTACCATATTGGTCAGGATGGTCTTGATCTCCTGACCTTGTGATCCGTCTGCCTCAGCCTCCCAAAGTGCTAGGATCACAGGCATGAGCCACTGTGCCCAGCTGGGAAATATAAAGCATTTTTCAATGCCATTTGCATTAGCGTCAAAAACTATGAAATAGGGTTCGGCATGGTGGCTCATGTTTGTAATCCCAGCACTTTGGGAGGCCGAGATGGATGGATCACCTGAGGTCAGAAGTTCGAGACCAGTCTGGCCAACATGGTGAAACCCCGTCTCTACTAAAAATACAAAAAATTAGTTGGGCGTGGAGGTGGGCACCTGTAATCCCAGCTACTAGGGAGGCTGAGACATGAGAATTGCTTGAACCTGGGAAGCAGAGGTTGCAGTGGGCTGAGATCACAGGCACTCCAGCCTGGGCAACAAGAGTGAATCTCAGTTTCAAAAAAAAAAACCCAAAAAACAAAAATAAAAACCATGAAATACTTTGGAATAAATCTGGCAAAATATGTGCAACACTGAAACACCAAAAATTACATAATACAATTTGAAGATTTAAAGAGTTTGAAGAAGACTGAAAAAATAGATATTATGTTCTTGGATTAGAAAACTCAATATTGTTGATACATCAATTCTCCCCAGTTGATCTACAGATTCAGTGCAATCCCAACCAGACTTCCAGCAGGCTTTTAAAAATGGAGTCTTGATTATTAACTACTTCACTATATTGCATTCTTTTAAACTGTCTTTCCTTAGGTAGAATAGTCTTCAGCAAAGTGTGGGGAGAGACAGTAGATTTGGTAGAGAAAATGAATCATTCTCTTCTTATAGACTGGGTTGGAAAATAACAGAGGAAACTTAACTGTTCTCCCCAGGGACAGAGAGTTTCCATGCCAATTCTCACAGCTGAAAGATTCTCCATAATAAGCTTTATTGGGCAGAGCACAGTGGCTCATGCCTGTAATCTCAGGACTTTGGGAGGCCGAGGCAGGAGGATCACTTGAAGTCAGGAGTTTGAGTCCATCCTGGCCAACATGGTGAAACCCCGTCTCTACCAAAAAATACAAAAATCATCTGGGCGTGGTGTGGTAGCACACACCTGTAGTCCCAGTTACTTGGGGGTCTGAGGCACGAGAATTGCTTGAACCCGGGAGGTGGAGGTTGCAGTGAGCCAAGATCATGCCACTGCAATCCAGCCTGGGTGACAGAGTGACCATTCTGTCTCAAAATAAATAAATAAACAAATAACAGCTGTACTGGCGTTTTAGTATTTAAGTGTTCTGTACTGTACTTACTTCTGTAGCATCAGAAAGATATTGAGATATGATGGAACAAAAATCATTTTCTTATTGGTAAGTATTCCATCTATCAGACTTTTTGCAACTTCATCTGTTTCCAACACAGGCTATAATCTGTGATTAAAAAGAGAAAAAGTTTCTTTTTATTTTTCAAAATTTTAATTTTATGAATAAACGATAGCAGGAAAATTATCCTATAGAGTTACTAAATATAGAATGAAGATTAAAAATATTCCAAGATTTGCTACATGAATGCCATCCTACCCACTTTCCTCACATTCCATATTGATGTTTTGTTATCACACACTTTCATATGCTTTCATATCCATTAGGTGTGTTTCATAGCTCACTTAGTCAAAATATCAAAATTAGATGGTAAGGAGTAGAGGAGCCAGGCAAGAAAGAGGAATGGCTAGGATTAATCATGGGTCAGGAAGGACACATCTGACATCTCAAAGCCTGTTCGATGCAAGGAGAAAATTCTATAGCTAAGTATACTTTCTTTCTTGTGGAGGTATTCCATAAAGCTGAATTGTTTTGAGGTCATTTTGTCAGAGGCTTTTAAATCAGAGCAACTCTGTCCTGAATAGGGTCTGGGTAAAATAAGACTGACACCTACTGGGCTGCATTCCCAGGAAGCTAAGGCATTCTTTGTCACAGGATGAGACAGAAGGTTGGCACAAGATTCAGGTCATAAAGACCTTGCTGATAAAATAGGGTGCAGTAAAGAAGCCAGCCCAAATCCACCAAAATCAAGAGAGTGATGAAAGTGACCTCTGGTCATCTCCACTGCTCATTACAAGCTAACACTAACGATAATACATTAGTATGCTAAGAGACACTTCTGTGGGCACCATCACAGTTTACAAATGCCATGGTAATGGCAGGAAGTTACCCTCTATGGTCTAAAAAGGAGAGGAAACTTCAGTTCTGAGAATTGCCCACCCCTTTCCCGGAAATCTCATGAATAATCTACCCCTTGTTTATCATATAATCAAGAAGTAACTCTAAGTATCCTTGATGGAGAAGCTCAAGCCATTCTTCTGCCATGGAGTGGCCATTCTCTACTCCTTTACTTTCTTAATAGACTTGCTTTTGCTTTGCATTGTGGACTTGCCCCGAATTCTTTCTTGTGAGAAATCTAAGAACCCTCTCTTTAGGTCTGGATTGGAACCTTATTCCGCTAAGAATTTCGTATTTGAGAATCACCTCTGATTTGCCTATCTTGCAGTTTAATGAGAACTTAAGAGGGGCTCAAGGAGTATGACAACTAGACACATGACCTTCCTTATACTGTAGGCTGTGTACATGTATTCTTGAGAAACAGTCACAAACCTAGGCCTAATGTAGAATTGCCTATTAGTGCAAGATGATGACAGAAAATTAAAACATAAATGGTTTTAAAGTGTTATATTCAAATTAAGATGTCTAGGCATGGACTGAACAGCCAGTGAATATAAAGGTTGGGCAGAGGAGTTAAGGAACCAGCGAATGTTAAAACTTCATTCCCTGGGGTGACCTGTGGTTTACTGCAGATTAGCATGTGATTGAGGTCTCCACTGCATTGAACAGCAAGCCAGCAGAGAGTAATACAAATCAATACCTTTCTAAATTACTTGGTTCTGCCCATTCTCTCCCTCATTTCAACTACATGGATCAAACAACCCAGCCTCTGAGCCAAGCGTGACATTACATATCAATGCCTTAGCCCTTACTAAGGAAATTCACAATCCTGCAACCTCAATAAAATCAATCCCAAATCTTTAGCATTGTCTATTTTTGTCCCTAAGTTAGCCCCAGGAGCCCTGTTGCCCAGGGTTCCGTTATCCTTACTCTCCTGATCCATTATGCCTTCCTTAAGAGGCAGGATACCCTTAGGAAAACTCATTGTACACTAAGCCTGAATGCCTATCAAGAGAGTTTTTATTGGGCCCAAATCCTTGTCTAAGAAAACAGGAGTTGCAATAGTACTATAGTATTTACTTACATATCACATACTTATTAAGTACCGTGAGACAACGTAGCAAAGGTAAGAAGCCACATTTTCTCACTTCTGCTTGTCAGCGTAATTTCACAAAGTCTCTGACTCTGTGACAATGTGCAGCTCTCTAGAAAGATGCTTTGAAGACAAAACAGGATAGAGCACATGGCCCCCACTGCCAGAGGAGTCCAGCTGAACCTCTCTAAAGGGCTGCTCTCAGGCTATAGGTCTTCATCTGTAGTCCTTGGTAAGGCTTATAAATAAAACTAACAGCTTTAACTCTTTAAAAACTTAAATTTTTTGGCCAGGCACGGTGGCTCAAGCCTGTAATCCCAGCATTTTGGGAGGCCGAGGCAAACAGATCACCTGAGGTCAAGATTTTGAGACCAGCCTGACCAATATGGCAAAACCCCATCTCTACTAAAAAGGCAAAAATTAGCCAGGTGTGGTGGCAGGCACCTGTAATCCCAGCTACTCAGGAGGCTGAGGCAGGAGAATTGCTTGAACCTGGGAGGTGGAGATTGCGGTGAGCTGAGACTGCGCCACTGCACTCCAGCCTGGGTGACAGGGTGAGACTCCAACTCAAACAAAAACAAAAAAAAAACAAACATTTTTTTTTCTTTAGTTGACAGTACCTATGGTCTATTACCATGAAGGACTCCAGTGGCAGGAAGTGACTCCAGCTGCAGAGACCACACAGGTAACTCAGGCTGTAAGAGTCAGTAGCCTCAACGGAAGCAGCACTCATCAGAGAATTGTTTAGTTCTTTCGAATGAATATATTTAGGACTAATTCCCTTCCAGCCAAAAATTGGTTTTGAATCATTAAGCTTAGTATATTTTGTTACCCTGCAGCGGAACATATACTAGGATTGTGGAAAATTTGTGAAACAGATGGATTAATTTTCGGGTCCTTATCCTCACCTTCCTGCTTTTTTCTTCCCCTTTCAGGACTAATTTCCCTTCTTTTATGGTCTCAAATCCTCTCTCACCAGAGACAAGAGTTCTTGCAGAAATTCACCTTGACTAAGAAGCTAGAGACTCATTTGCTGCTCCTTGGAACATTTGCATTTTAAAGACAGGGTGGTGACAGCGATCAAACGTATGTAGAGGTTGTTTGTGTCTGTGTGTGTGTGTGTGTGTGTGTGTGTGTGTGTGTGTGTGTGTGTATTCAGAGACAGAGGTCTCACTATGGTGCCCTGGATGGAGTACAGTGGCTATTCACAGGTGCAATTACAGTGCATTACAGCATCGAACTCCTGGGCTCAAGCCATCCCCTTGCCTGAACCTCCCGAATCTCTAGGACTATAAGCATGCACTCTGGTTATACAGACCACATCAAAATTTTCCAACTCTGTCTCTAGCCTCATCTGGTATGCTTGTAAAACAAAACAAAACAAAAGAAAACAAAACAAAACTCCTAATTCTTGGAGCTAATCCTAGTCTACTGAATCAGAATTTCTAAGGACGAGCCTATGAACTTTATTTTTTAAGTAAGCATAAGCAATAATTCTTGGGATGAGACAGGCTTGGAAAATGTTTGGGTGCCTTATGTTAACATTGTGGTCAGTGATGTAGAAGACATACAAAAGGCATAAGTGTGATATTGTGCTGGCCTGGAGCCAGAATCTGAGCAACGCTATTTTTATAAAATGCAAAACTGTTTTTAAATAAGTTGCAATGGCTGCCCCATTCTCCTCACAATAACTACTGTTCTTGGCTGCTGTAAATAGAACTGCTAGTTTGTTCTGCAAAACTATGTAAAGCTGCTTACCTTTTCTTATCAGTAACTGCTAAAATCTGTGACTTCTATCACCACCCAGACAATGTGTAAACAAATGTATATCTTGACTTCTGTAAACCACTGAAGTAACAAACAGAATGACAAAAGTCCCCTAGACCTTGGAATGTCCAGAGACCCCCGCCCTTGTCTCCGCCCAGGAGGTGAATCACAGAATCCCCTAGCCCTTGGAATGTCTGAAACCTTTTCATCCCCATCCCCACTCTTCACCCCCACTCCCAAGGTGGTTTTTCAGGTATAAAAAGTCTTGGCACGCTCCTTTTGACGCCACAGGTTGGAGAGACGTGAGTCCTCTGTGGTCGCCGGCATACTAAATGACCCTGCAATCTGGTATACTTTTGTCTTGGTGCTAACTTTCTACGCTCGGTCAAATACAACATAAGTACCTATACCTTTCCATGCTCTATTTGAAGAGGATGAACCATGAACAGAAGGAGGGAATATTAGGTATCGTTCATTTTGTGGGTGTGGTTTCCAGGAGAGGAGACTTTCACCATTCCCTTAAGCACACCTCTCTGGCCCCCCTTGCCCCATTCCCACTTTCCACTTACTTTTGGCACCTGAGTGTGTGTTGAGCTTTTTCCTGGACACAAATAAATACCCCAGTTCATTGGGAGCAGATATTCCTGCTAGTCCCTAATGTGTTTTTCCCCTTTATTCCTTTAATTTCAAGATAATAATATTAATTAGAAAAATATTTTTCCTTTTTCATTTTTTTCTATTAGTTGGTCTGCCTAAACATTTCTCATTAGTTTTCATATCAATTTATCATGCCACAGTCCCATTTTAACTTGATTTTGACCTTACCTTGTGCTTGGATTTTTGGTGAACCCAGTATTCACAAAAACTGGGCAGAGACATGTGATTTTGATACCAGTTTTCAAGTTCTGATTCCAGACCTCTGTGAAAGCCAACAGCAGCAAATTTGCTGGAACTGTAAGAGAATGATCAAGCGTTGTTAGCTACGGGACAGTGAAACCAACCTCAGCTTTCTGTGAGAAGGCAGTATCACCTGAGTGAAGAACAAGTAGAAGCCAAACCCCTGAAATCATCCACTTGTGATTTTTCTGAGAGCATAAATGGCAATTCATTTTCATTTCCTTACATGATTAAGCAGAATTGTGAATATATCTAATTTCTTAAACAACAATGATGGCAAAAGAACAAAAATACCTCCATTGGCTTAATGTTCAGTTTTCCATCCTACATGTAAAGTTTTTCCATTGAATCTGTTTTTATTCCTGCTTTTATTTTGAAAAATATGAATGAGGAAAATCATATTTAGCAATTCTACAAAACTAATATCTATGTTGACAAACTTCTGTAGGACTCTGCTCATTTCTCCTCTCTCGCTCGATAACTGGGTTGATAGTTTTTCTCTTGACAATGGTTACCATTTTGGCCTCTTAATTTTATTATGAGAATCTGGAGAAGAGTTTACAGGAAAGGATATTGGCAAATACGGTAGTATATCCTAGGACCTCCCACCTCCTTCCCTTTATGTCTTTGGTGGTGCATGGAGTGTGGTATCTGAAACTTTTATTCAGTTAGAGTTGTTTCTCTCTCTCTTTCTCTCTGCCTCTTTCTCTCTCTCTCTCTCTCTCTCTCTCTCACACACACACACACACACACACACACACACACACGCTTTCACAGCACCAGCACACTGGAAAAAGTCTTGATCCAGGGACCACTCTGATTGTCTTATCTTGGGCACAAGGCCATGACATAGATATGAGTTCATTTTAGCTTCTGTACGTTTTGCTTCTTGGTCTGTGGGGTTTCAGCTTCTTTCTCTTTCTCTTTTCTTTTCTTTCTCTCTTTCTTTCTTTCTTTTCCTTCTCTCTCTTTCTTTTCTCTCTTTTTCTTTCTTTTTCTCTTTCTTTTTCTCCTTCTTTCCCCCCTCCCTCCCTCCCTTCCTTCTCTTTCTTTTTTATTTTTTCCTTCCTTCCTTCCTTAGACGGAATTTTGCTCTTGGCTGAAGTGCAATGGTGCCATCTTGGCTCGTGGCAACCTCCACCTCCCGGGTTCAAGCAATTCTCCTGCCTCAACTTCCAAGTAGCTGGGATTATAGGCATGCACCAACGTGCCTGGCTAATTTTGTATTTTTAGTGGAGATGGGTTTCTCCATGTTGATCAGGCTGGTCTCGAACTCCTGACCTCAAGTGATCTGCCTGCCTTGGCCTCCCAAAGTGCTGGGATTACAGGCTTCAGCTACCTTGCCCAGCTGGTTTCTGTTTCTTATTCCAAGAAACAATGGAAACATGCTTGGCATTACTGTTTTCTCTTGTCGTTCTACAGAGGAGTTTGCAGAAATCTAAAAACATTTAAAATATAATTACAGCACAGTTTCATTGTTTTAGAAAAAGTCATTTAAAAAATTCATTCTAAACTACTGTAAATTTAAATTTTGTAAATCCAAATCACTCTGCTCTGAGCATTGCAATCTTGAGGCAGGAGAATAGGGCCTGGAGGCAGGGAACATAAGGCCGATTCATGCTCACTTCCTAGAACTAAATCAAATGGAAACACTTCAGCTATGACAGGAAATATCCTCTCCATGAACATAGGGTGTACACTGAGAAAATGACTTTGTAACTTTACTTCATCCTCTTCATTTACATAGGGCATACACCAAGCAAACAATGGAAACCTCTAAAGGGTATTTAAACCTCAGAAAATTCTGTAATGGAGCTGTTGAGCCCCTGTGCTTGGGCCCACTCCCACACATGCAGCCTACTTTCATTTTCAATAAATTTCTGCTTTTGTTGTTTTATTCTTTCCTTGCTTTGTTTGTGCATTTTGTCCAATTCTTTGTTCAAGATGCCAAGAACCAGGACACCCTCCACTGGTAAAAATTTGAAGTGTAATGCTCCCTTCAAAGTACAAAACTATATAACATGGCTGGCAAGTGATACTTACCAATATGGGATGAGATAAGGAATCACTTTGTGGCCGCATACTGAAGCCACTGTGACGATGTGGCCATGATTTCTCTCCATCATCGATGGAAGAAGTGCTTTTGTGATCTTAAGGATCATTGCAGAAAGCAGAATAACAGCGATATAGGCATTAGGTTTCCAAATCAGGTAGTTTTATTTTTGTTAAGACAGAAAGGCATTTGAGAGGACTTAGACAATGAAATAAAATACTTCCCGGCATTTCATGATGAATTCCATAAAAATGATGGAAATAAAGATACAAATGTATTGGTTTCAGCTAGCATTGAGTATAGTATACCTCATGCCAACACTGATATCAGTATTCCCCCTCCTTCCCTTCAGAAGGAATCAAATAGATCCTTTTTTGGATATGTCATCTAAACAATATTAAGGGGAAAATTCAGAGTGTTCAGAACTAAAATAATTCCTTATGATAATTTGGTGTCATGTAATTTTTTGGCTTGAGGCTTTATTATTCTAATTAAAAGAGTGAAATCTTGTGTAACTGTATTTACAGTTGAGTAGTGTAAGCTGAGAGTTCTATGCAACACTTATGCATCATGACTGAATTCACTATCTCCCTATTTGTAATATTGTATATTATATATTGATGTTACAGAAAACAAGTCTTTCTTTTTTACCAAAAACCTCTTTTGTAAGAAATATCAGTGAAATTTTATAATAATTTAATATATCCTACACAAATTCGTAGAACTAGAACTACCAACACAAGCTATCCCCAATTTCCCAACCCACAGAAACCATGAGATGATAGTGAACATATATTGTTGCTTTAAACCACTAAGTTTTGCATAGTTTGTTATGCAGCTATCAGTAACTAACATATGAGGTCTCCATGTAGTTTGGTGGGCATGGGAGCCAATTCACATACGTGAGGAGCTGGTAAAGGTAAGGGAAGCACATCACTTTTTTTCTTCTTTCTTCCAGAATCCAGGTTTGCCCTAGATTCACACTAATATTGAGGCACTGGAAGATTAATCAAAAAATGTTCTATCCGAAGGCAGTTGTAGTTGATATTTCCATCTCCCATAAAACTAACCGGTTATATGAGGTCTGTGTGGTTCCAGCATCCCATGGATCTAGGACTTGCCTCAGAGTCTCATCCAAAATTTTCCCCAACCCTACTTATATCCTAGTAATTACTTCTGATGTCCTTTCCATTCTAAAATTCCGCAAAATAAGGACACATTACAAAATTATGGTGTGGAGGGAAAGAATGAGGTCCCAAGTGAGAGCATTGAAAAGATGTACACTGACAACATTTAACAAACCTCCGCAAACATTTGATGAGCTCCTGGTACATGCCAGGCTTTGTGTCAGATACTGGTGGACAAGGCAGACCAAGTAGCTTACATTCTGGTGTGTTGTGTCCACTTGAACTTCGTGTCCTTACGTCTGTGGCTCTACTACTCAAACAAATTTGATGATTCTTAATTAAGGCAAAGATCTGGCCAGTTTCTTGCCCAGAAGTATGTGAACTCCTTGATAAGTTTCATGTATCTTAAGAGAAGGTGCACAAATCAGAAATGTTTCTGACTCACACTCACCCAAAAATGTCCTAGGATGTTGACCTCAAATGTCTTGGTAATCTCTTCATCCTTGGTACTGAGAAGATCAGCTGGATATACTGTTCCAGCATTATTCACCACGATTATTACATCACCCACTTCTTTCTTCACCTTTTGAAATTGAAAGAACACATTCATTGGGTGTGTTATACAAAGTCAAAGTTTTGGTGCCAATACAATCCAGAGATTAGAGTCTTTCTTCTACTGGGTGAGGTCTCTGAGAGTTCAGGCAAGACAGACTGTTGAGCTCAAATAGTGGAGGCCAAGAGAACACTGTCATAAAGGTAGGATAAACTGTTCTGTTAACATCTAAATTTCAGTATCCAGCACATCATGGATTTTATAAGTGTATCAGTAAAGTGAAATTAGCATTTATGTTGATAAATTCCAATATAAGCTCTGACCAAACACTTTTAAAGTGTCCATGTTTAAAAAATGTGTTTTTCTTTAAATTTTTTTTTTTTTTTTTTTTTTTTTTTTTGTAGAGACAGTTTCTCACTATGTTTCCCAGTCTGGTCTCAAACTCTTGGTCTCTTGCAATCCTTCCACCTTGGCCTCACAAAGTGCTGGGATAACAAGTGTGAACCACTGCACCTGGTCTAAAGTGCTGGCTCAGTAATCCTGGTTTCACAACCTACTAACTACACAACTTTGGTCTGGCTTAACCTCTCTAAGTCACAATTTGTTATCTGTAAAATGAAGTTCACAGGGTTATTGTAGGGAATAAATTTAAAAATGTAGTTTGTTGGAGTGCTTAGTTCATTGTGATGATTTAATATTTACTCTTTTAAAATAATTGTGATAATTATTAATATTACATTTTCTATAAAAGACTAGATTAACACCAAAATAAAATCTCACAAGGGAAATAATTAGAGAAGACAGAATTACGCCAAGTTAATAGTACCAAAACAAAACCAAGTAGTGATCCATATTCCCTGATGACAAATCTTTTGTCAGTCAATCTGTGCCACTGCTCACACTTCTGATCACAATGAAGTTGATTAATGATATGAAATAATAATAATGGCCGGGCGCGGTGGCTCAAGCCTGTAATCCCAGCACTTTGGGAGGCCGAGGCAGGTGGATCACGAGGTCAAGAGATCGAGACCATCCTGGTCAACATGGTGAAACCTCGTCTCTACTAAAAATACAAAAAATTAGCTGGGCATGGTGGCGCGTGCCTGTAATCCCAGCTACTCAGGAGGCTGAGGCAGGAGAATTGCCTGAACCCAGGGGGTGGAGGTTGCGGTGAGCCGAGATAGTGCCATTGCACTCCAGCCTGGGTAACATGAGTGAAACTCCGTCTCAAAAAAAAAAAAAAAAGAAATAATAATAATGGACAGAGCTGAGTGGATTACATACAAGAAAAAAGGTATTTATCCTTCTTTGGTCACATAACTACTTCAGTTAGCAGCTAAAATCTAATTTAAATCAGGCAGTCATAAAGAACTTTCCCATTTTCCATGTCAGCGTCCGTGGAAACAAAATCATCTGAAGATATTTGTGAACCCGAAGTCTCACGTGATTTACAGAGCTACAGATCTCTTCTCTGTTGCCGTAGTCTACCACATACGCATGCGCAGCGACACCTAGTTTTCTGCACCCAGCTGCGGTTTCCTCCACACCATGCTGTAATTGGAAGGGACAAATTCTGAAAAAAAGTGGAGGAGAAGGCATTGGAGAAGAAAAATTTTTTAAAGATTAACATTTGGCTGGGCATGGTGGCTCACCCCTATAATCCCAGCACTTTGGGAGGTCAGGAGTTCGAGACCATCCTGGCCAACATGGTGAAACCCTGTCTCTACTAAAAATACAAAAATTAACTGGGCATGGTGGCATGGGCCTGTAACCCCAGTTATTTGGGAGGCCAAGGCAGAGAACTGCTTGAACCTGGGAGGAGGAGGTTGCAGTGAACTGAAATTGTTCCATTGCATTCCAGCCTGGGTAACAAAGCTAGACTCTGTCTCAAAAAAAAAAATAAAAAAAAATTAACATTCATGTTCAAAAGAAATTAACAATCTTTTAAAAATTGGCCTCCTGGGCTGGACATGGTGTAATCCTGTAATCCAGCACTTTGGGAGGCCAAGGCAGGTGCATCACTTAAGGTCAGGAGTTTGAGACCAGCCTGGCCAACATGATGAAACCCTGTCTCTGCTAAAAATACAGAAAATTAGCCAGGCGTGGTGGCAGGCACCTGTAATCCCAGCTACTTGGGAAACATAGAGAGGAGAATCACTTGAACCTGAAAGGCAGAGGTTGTAGTGAGCCAGGATCATGCCATTGAACTCCAGCCTGGGCAACAGAGTGGGACTTTGTCTCAAAAATAAATAAATAAAATAAAATAAAAATTGGCCTCCTCATTTGTTAGAAAAATTCTTGAGAGAGACTGATTGCCTAGTTGCAATGACATTACGTTTGGCTTTTCCGTCAGGGAATGTTCGTATTAAAACCAAAGCAAACAAAACAAAATGAAATCCCTTCGTGTTTTTCCAGCTTTCCATCTTGGTTGGAGGCCGCACAGTAGGCAGTTTTTCTAAAGCAGGCTGCTTTCAAAGCCTGAAGAACATCTTGGAAAACCTTGCTCTTCATGGTGTCATGGAAAATAAATATGGAGAAGAAGAAACTCAATGATTAATCTATCATACATTTGTTGAGCACAACTATGTAATAGACAGTAAAGTGCTAAGCAGCAATTCTAAACTAGTGGTAATGGTAAACTATATGCCTCTGCCCATCATACTTTTCTCGATGATTCTGACTCATCCTTCTAGAGGGAAGGGGAAAGAAGGCTCCTTATTGAACAAGGACTGTCACAGGGAGACCATGCTGCTACTATAGGAGATATAATATTACATTCTTCAGGTGTTTGGGAGTGAGATGGCCAAGGGCCACTGGATGGATTTCTCATTTATGTACCAGCCTTGCACATAATCACTGGACATGGAGACAGAGCAACTTACTTTCAGTCTAAATTCAAAGACTTCTTTCTAAGAAGCCCAATGTTTCTTGACTCACATTTCTGGAAAATTAGAATTCTTTTCAAATTTTGACATCAGGTGACTTTCATAGAGAAGAGTATAAGGTTTTAAAAATCATACTTTTCCATGTCACAATCTGTAAACTCTTCTCAGTGGTGAAGAAGCAAGGATACCTGAAAAGCCCCTTTCTTTGCATATTGGGATGACAGTGGTGTGACTGCTACTTAGGGCAATCCTCCAGTGAGTGTCTCTGGGTCCTTTGTATTTCACTACTGTAGGCTAATCCCTGGGGCAGCAGCCTGAAATCCCCAAACATAGATGTTAGGACCCAGTCCCAAAGGCAGTATCCCCTCAATTAGCCTTTTGTGGGACTACAGAAGAGTAAAAACAGGAGGAGAGTCTTTCCCTGACTTAGGCTGCAGCTGGTAGCTTGCTCACTGCCAGACTGCCCAAACTACAACATACTGTATTATTTGTTTCTAGGTTAGTAGAGAGCATCAGTAACCAGAGCATTCATCAGATGTTTTGATTGAATAATTAATAATTCTTCCGTTTTGTAACTGAGCTAGACAATTGCAAAATGTAATGCCTTGTCTTTTCGTTAGCAAAACACTTGCTTTAGCTTAAACGCCAGTGTGTTTTTTGAACTGCTTTCCCAAAGCGTTTAGATTGCATAAGAGCCAAACTGCTACAGTGTCTCTCATCTCACAGGGCAAAAGGAGACAGTTATGGGAAAAACTCACATAGCATCTTCCTCAGCAAAGGAGATATGAATTACATTACAGCCGTGGGGTGGATCATTCAGTAACGTAAGTGTTTAACCATAAAATTTAATAATTCAAAGAGAATTTTTGAGGTTGGGTTACCCATTCTTCTTAAGTCCTTTTTTTTTTTTTTTTGAGATAGGGCCTGGCTCTATCGCCCAGATTGGAGTGCAGTGGTGCCATCATATCTCACTGCAACCTCGGCTTCCTGAACTGAAACGATCCTCCCACTCAGCCTCCCGAGTAGCTGGGACTACAGGTGCGCACCAACATACTCAGCTAATTTTTGTATTTTTTGTAGAGACAGGGTTTTTGCTATGTTGCCCTGGCTTGTCTCAAACTCCTGGGCTCCAGCAATCTGCCCACCTTGGTCTCCCAAAGTGCTGGGATTACAGGGGTGAGCCCCTGGCCCTGGCCTTGTCATTTTTAATACAACTTCCTTCTAATTTACTTTTCTCTTGTCACTGGAAATTTTAAAATTAAAAAAAAAAAACTTAATAAACATAGTTCTTTCCCCAAAAATATATATCTGGAAAGAGAGTCGAAGGTTGGATTTCATCAAACCCTTTTCATGGATTTATACTTATTTATATTTTTGGACAAATGCCTAAGAACAGCAGGCAACAATTTTCTCTATTTGTAAATTCTTGCTATCTTCCAGAAAGTTCATTTGAATTTCTGAAAAACAAAAATACAAAGATAAGCAGATGGTAAGTCAAATAATTCTTAAAATACACGTCTTACTCTGTGGCTTCAAAAGGTTGGAAGATATATACATTACCTTATTAATATACCAAAGAACCAGTCTGCTCTGTCGTTTAGCAATCTCATAGGCAGTCTGCCTGCCTATTCCATGCCCAGCTCCGGTAATGAGAACAATCTCCTCAGCCACAGATTTTCTCCTCCGAGGAATGAAAAACTTCACCAACGACTCCAAGTAGGATTAGATGATGGTCATCAGAAGCAGGATTTCCAGGACAATGTTCATGGCTCTGCTCTGTCCTTCTCCTTCTTGTTCAGTCCTTGTATAGTCCTAGAGAGGAGATGCTCTCTGCACAAAGCTCCAGGGAAGAGCTGTGCCCAGGTGTTAATGGGATTGCCAGATGGAAGCTAGCTTTGGAAGCAGGCTTTGTTCATATGCTCTAGTGGATTGGAAACACCTTGAGTTTTGAGTTTTTGTAGCGATGCCAAGTGCTAGCAGTAGCTTAGCTCAGGTCAAGAGAATGCAAGAGAATGTGCTCTCTGGACTTTTTTTTTTTTTTTTTTAATCTGAAAAGCAGTTATGTACTATATTTCACCTTGAAGTTTCACCTCTAGAAACAATTCTGGAGGCCAAGTGCAGTGGCTCAAACCTGTAATCCCAGCACTTTGGGAGGCTGAGGCAGAGGACTGCTTGAGCCCAGGAGTTGGAGACCAGCCTGGGCAACATAGCAAGACCCAGTCTGTAAAAAAAAGAGTTATAGAAAAAAATTAGCTGGATTTCATGGTATGTGTCTGCAGTCCCAGCTACCTGGGAGGCTGAGGCAGGACGATTGCTTGAGTCCAGGAGTTCATGGTGCAGTGAGCTGTGATTGTGTCACTGCACTCCAGCCTAGGCAACAGAACAAGGCCTGGTCTAAAAAAAAAAAAAAAAAAAAAAAAAGAAGAAGAAAAGAAAAATAATTCTGGAGATAATTGCATCAGCTAATGATCTGTTGTTATCTTTCTATAAATTGTTTCCTTTTTTTAAACTAGGGAAAAGGAGAATGTAGAGATAAGGTTAAGGAAACTTAGATAAAGTCTGAATGAACCCAGCTTAGCTATTTGATTCATTTATTCACAGAAGCTCAGCATCAATATTTCAGGTGGCGAATTATTTTACTCATGATGATCATTTTGCTGAAAATCTCTTGAGTTTGGGGGAGATTTTAGTATATAAAACCTTCAGTTCCTTTTGTGATAATGCTGAAAAGAGCGTTAGGCCAGGAGTCTGAAATCTCAACTTTAAAGTGGTGTGGCTTCTTTGTCTGCTGCTGTAACAAATTACCATTGACCAGGTTGTTTATAAATGACATAAACTTATTTCTCACAAGATCCAAGATCAAGGGACTAGTGGGTTCCTTGTCGTAAGAGCTGGCTTCCTGGTTTACAGATGGCTGCCATTTTACTGTCACATCAAGAGGCAGAAGGAGGAAGGAAATGCTCCATGTTATCTTGTACAAGGGCACTAATCTCATGGCAGAGCCCTCATGACCTAATCAACTCCCAAAGGTCTCACTTCCTAAAACCACCACACTGGGGGATAGGATTTCATAATATGAATTTTGAAGGAACACATTCAGCCTATAGCAACTTCCAACAGCCAAGAAGTGGAAACAATCCCAGTGTTCAACAGATAAATGGATGAACAAAATATGATAAATGTATATATACATACAATGGAATATTATTCAGCCTCAGAAAGGAATAAAATTCTGACACATACTCCTAGATAGACGAACCTTAAAGACATTATGCTAGGTGAAATAAGCCGGACGCAAACGTATAAATATTGTATGACTGCATTTATATTGTAGCGGGATTCAGAGTCTGGAGAGATGATTGAGGTTGCAGGAAGATTTATTTTAGGTGTACACTGGCCTAGCTCGAACTTGTGTCCAAAGTGGCTGAGCGTTAGACAAAGCAGACAGACTTTCTTTTATGCTCCTCAGGGGGCGAAATACAAAGCAGGAAGGAAGTACATTTTACAGAAATGGGTGCACAGGGAGTTAATCATCCCTGCCATGGCTTGTGGCACGTCTTACATCTTGAAAAACATGTTTGCAACTTAGCTTATCTGCGCGGTGGCCTTGCAGCCGTTCCACCAGGAAAACACGGACTTAACAGAACTTTTGAGGAATGTTGAGCACACATAAGGTTAAAGTTCTGCAGAAGGGAAGAGAGGCACTTACCATTTCTCCTTAACTTAGGCTCCAGGGGGACCTTCTTACAAACCATTTTTCTGCTTGCTAGAGTTATTTTAATTTTATATCATGTTGTTTTGTTAATTTTCTCTTCCCTCTTCAGTATGACGTACGTAGAGTAGTCAAATACACAGAGAAAGACAGAAAGCCATATGGTGGTTACTAGTGGATGAGGAGAAAAGGAATGGGGAGTTATTGTTTAACGAGTATGGATTTTCTCTTGGGATGATGAAAGCTCACAGGTGGATGGTGGTGGTGGTTGTACAGCAGGTTAACGCTACTGATCTGTACACTAAAAAATAGTTAACAGTGGTAAATTGTATGTTACGCATGTGTGATTTCCAGCAATCGTATTTATTTTCTCTATGCTACAATTTCCTTAACTGGAAAATAGAAATAAAAATAAAGCATATGTTACCCAACATAGATCTTCAGGACACATAACAGCCCTAACCTTCCCACACACACTGACAGACAAAGTGGCTGTAACGATCAAATGAGAGAATATGTTTATGAAATAGTTTTGCAAGTAGTGAATGGTTATATAAATCAAATCATAATAGTAAGAATTCAAATGTGTTAATCACTTACTTATATCATGGACTGATTTAAGGGCTTTACATATCAACTTATTTAATCTTCACAAGATACATTTGAGGTAGGTGTTATTAAAATCTGCATTGTACAGATGAGGAAATGGATGTACAGGCAAATTAGGTAACTTATTTGTAAGAGTAAAGTAAGAGCTGGTAAAAGGTGGAGTGAGGATTTAAACCCAGGTAGCCTGATTCTGTAGTCTCAATGTTTAACTTAGATCAGTGGTTCTCAACTAGGGTTACTTTTGTTCCACAGGGTACATTTTGGCATGTCCGGAGACATTGTTTGTTGCCACAGTTCAGGCATGCCACCATCATCTATCTAATGCGTAGAGGCCAGGGAAGCTGCTGAACTGTTTACAATTCACCGGAAAACCCTGTGCATTGAAACCAAGAATTATTTAGCCCAAATGTGAGTAGCCTCAACTAAGGCTGAGACCTGGCCTATACTTATATTATATTGGAGACAGTGTAATTGGTTCTTTAAGTTTGAACCTTGGATGAATTTATGACAAAAAATTATTACTTGGTTATATCTTTCTGCATGCAAGTTTGCTGTGACATTTGTATGGAGCTGTTAGATATTGACATAGGTGCTCTAGATCAGACCCCACGCTGGGCAGCAGTGCAGGAATCTGTTTTCAGATTGAATGTCTATAGTTCGAATATTCAGCTTGCTCAGAGGGGGTCAGACCAGAGGGACTAATGCTATCTAAATTAACATGTTACTGATGTACTTTTGAAAGGCAATTTTAAAATTTACAGTGGAATCTAGATTATTTTACACAGTGGGATATTTGTATAATGCAAGAATTAAGAATCTTTGAGACAGTGAACAACACTTCTTAACACTATTCTCAAATTGTTTGGTTGCTGAGAAATTTTATTTCATGTGAGACAACCTAGTGAACTCTCTTTTTTGTTTTTTGGGTTTTTTTTTCTTGTTTTCTAGGGGACAGAATGTTCATGTTCCTCAAATACAGGGTCACATTTGCCCCAACAACATAGAAACATACACTTTACCCCTTGATTTTTTTTTTTTTTTTTTTTTTTTTTTTTGAGGCTGAGTCTCACTCTGTTGCCCAGGCTGTAGTGCAGTGGTGCGATCTTGGCTCACTGCAACCTCTGCCTCCCAGTTCAAGTGATTCTCGTGCCTCAGCCTCCCAGGTAGCTGGGATTACAGGCACCTGCTGCCACGCCCAGCTAGTTTTCGTACTTTTAGCAGATATGGGGTTTTACCATGTTGGCCAGACTGTTCTCAAACTCCTGACCTCCAGTGATTCACCCGCCTCGGCCTCCCAAAGTGCTGGGATTACAGGCACCAGCCACTGCGCCCAACCTCCCTTGATTTTTTGCCCTAAGTTTTAGAGACTTTTTGCTTATATGTCTTTATGATATCATTGGTTTAATTTCAACAGATCTTCATAACAAGTAAAAATATTTAGTTTGCTTTGATCACATTTTATGTCAGTTTCCTACTGATATGAATGAAGACACCTTAAATTTATCATTAATTTGTCTTTAACTCACATTATAGGATAAGATGCTTTCAGTAAAATTTTCTCAACTAAGCTAAAATCATCCATAGCATTTAGAATCTTATTAAAATAAGACATTTTCTAAATTTTGTCTGCTTTTTTTTCTTTCATTAATGTCCCTCTTGAGAGCCATCTGCCTACCAATTTTAGAAATATAATTATCTTTATTCAGGTAAGAATAATTATCTTGAACAAAGGGTCAACACTAAGCCATCATTTCCTTGAAGATCATAAAACGAGGAAGTTACGGAATTTATGCACAGTAATCTACTGTTTGTTTAGGCTAACCATGTAACCTGACAAGTAGAGGTTTGGAAATACAATCTCTTCAAATACATACTCTTTTCTTTTCCTCCCTGCTGGGGTTCATTAGTTCATTGTCAAGGGTTCTATTCATACGTACTGCCAAACCGATAAAGTAGTACTAGGTATTCTTAAAACACATATAAACCTCTCCTTGTGTTTCCAAAACCCCTATCCAAATACACAAACCCCAAACTCACATTTCATCAGAGCCTTGGCATATTTCGGTTATAAAACCTCTTGCTTCATCACTGCATACCAATCCCCCTTGTAGTAGCCAAGAGAGAGTCCTGATCTCTACAGTCTGGTTCTCAATCTTTCTCTTGTTCTCCTAATTCTTCTTCCTCTGTTTATTCCAAACTCTTCCTGCCTAAAGTTTGTCTCTTTTGCTTTCAAATATTTTCAGATCTCTCCCATTACAAAAATATTCAAGGAAATCATCACATCTTCCATGTTTTACTACCAAATTAGTCTACAGTGATTACCTCTGTTTTCTGACTTCCCATTTCCTTAAGAACACAGAAATCTCTTGTCCTTTTACCTTTTTTACTCTCTACTTGGTGCAAAGTGCTATGACAGCTGCATATAAGGAGCAACAGGAGTTCACAGGAAGGGCAAATTACCCAGCCCTGAGGATGGAAGTGGGAGGTGAGCTACAAATGGGCCCCTGAGGATGAGAGGAGTAAGCTGGGTGATGAAGAAGATAAGACTGTTCCAGATATAGAAAACCACGTATGCTAACACTGGGAGGTGAGGATCATGGTGAGGTCAAGGAATAAGAAGCTCTGGGTGCGGTGGCTCAGGCCTGTAATCCCAGCACTTTGGGAGGCAGAGGCAGGAGGATCACTTGAGGCCAGGAGTTCGAGACCAGTTTGGGCAATGTGGTAGAACTCTGTCTCTACTAAAATACAAAAATTAGCTGGGCATGGTGGTATACACCGGTAGTCCCAGCTACTCAGGAGGCTGAGGCACAAGAACCACTTGAATCCAGGAGTAGGAGGCTGCAGTGAGCTGAGATTGTACCACTGTACTCCAGCCTGACAGAGTGAGACCCTGTCTCAAAAAACAAACAAACAATAAAGATAAAAAAGAAGTTCCGTCTTGGAGAGCAGGGTGTGCAGTAGAGAGGAGTTGGAGAGCTGAGCCGGGGCTCAATCACTCAGAAGCATAGGATCAGTAAGGGCTAGTGAAAGGTGTTGAGCAGGGAACTGATACCATCAGACACACACCCCAGAAATGCTTCAGTATGGAGAATGCATTGAAGGGAGGACAAGAATAGATGGAAGGAGACCAGTTAGGAAGCTTTTCATTAATCTAGACCAGGCTGGACACAAGGCTCATATCTGTAATCTCAGCAACTTGAGAGGCCAAGGTGGGTGGATCACTTGAGCTCAGGAGCTCAAGACCAGGCTGAGCAACATAGGGAGACCCCTATTCTACAAAAAATACAAAAAGTAGCCAGGCATGGAGGCCTGTGTCTATAGACCCAGCTACTCAGGAGGCTGAGGCACGAGGATCGCTTTAGCCTGGGAAGTGGAAGTTGCAGTCAGCTGAAGTCATGCCACTGCACTCTAAGGCCTGGATGAGAGAGTGAGACCCTGTCTCAGAATCATCATCATCACCATCATCATCATCATCATCTATCTCAGAAGTCACAGTGGACTGAATGAGGGTGGTGGCAAATGAGACATTAAGGAAACAGAATAATACAAATACATAGGCATTTATTAATTAAATATATAGAAAACACTTGGTTTGTTTCAGGGACTATTCCAAGTATTGGGGTTATACCAGTGAAAAAAATGATGAAAACAAATCTGCTCCCTCGGGAAAATAACACTTTAGGTGCAATGTAGACAATAAAGAAGATAAATAAACAAAATACATAGAATCCTCTATAGTGATAAGGGCCAAGGAAAAAATACAGAATAGAGGGAGAAATGGAATCCTGTAGGGTGTGGCTGTGTGGGGTAGGGTTGCAGTTTTACATATAGAATAAGAAGACCTCAAAAGAAAGACCTAAGCAAAAAGATGTAAAAGACAGAAGGAGCTAGCTACGTAGATATCTGGAGGAAGAGCATCTAGAGAGAGTGAATAGTAATATACGAAGGCCTTGAAATAGAAACATGCCTTGTGGATTGAGGATTATCAAGGGGACCTCTGTAGCTGGAGAGATTGGAATGAGGGTGAGGGTAGTGTGACAGTTTTATGGGTCAACATGACTGGGCTATAGTCCTTGGTTATCCAATCAAACACTAATCTAGGTATTGTTGTGAAGGTATTGTAGATGTGGTTAACATCTGTATTCAGTAGTCTTTAAGTAAAGGAAACTATTCTTCATAATGTGGATGGGCCTTAACCAACTGGCTGCAAGGCTGTAAAAGCAAAACTGAGGTTTTCCTGAGTAAAAAGAGGTTCTGCTTCAAGATTGCACCATCAGTTCCCACCTTAGAGTTTTCAGTTTTCTGGGCTACCCTACAGATCTCAGACCTGCTAGCCTCCCACAATCACTCAAGCCAATTTCTTAATTTCTTGAAATACATCTCTCTCTCTCCGTGTATGTGTGTGTGTGTGTGTGTGTTGTGTATATATAAATGTATGCATACACAATCTCCTATTGTTTCTCTGGAGAACCCTGATTTATAAGGTAGTAAGCTAGTGGGTAGTGGGCAGTAAGGTAGTAGGGACAAAAGGCTAGATTACATATGGCCCTGTAAAGTCATGGTAAGGACTTTAGCTTTAAGTTTTAGATGAGAAGTTAATGGAGAATTTTAAGCCTGAAGCATGACATAATCTCATATATATTTTTTTGATTTTTATTTTTAGGTTCAGGGGGACATGTACAGGTTTGTTATATGGGTAAATTGCATGTCATGGAGGTTTGGTGTACAGATTATTTCATCACCCAGGTAATAAGCATAGGACCCAACAGGTACTTTTTCGACCCTCACCCGCCTCTCACCCTGCGCCCTCAAGTAGGCCCCTGTGTCTGTTGTTCCCTTCTTTGTATCCATATGTATTTGATGTTTAGCTCCCACTTATAAGTGAGAACATGTGGTATTTGGTTCCCTGTTCCTGTGTTAATTTGCTTAGCCTAATAGCGTCCAGCTCCATCTATGTTGCTGTGAAGGACATGATTGTCTTCTTTTTATGGCTGTGTAGTATTCCATGATGTATATGTACCACATTTTCTTTATCCAGTCTACCAGTGATGGTCATTTAGGTTGATTCCATGTCTTTGCTATTGTGAATAGTGCTGTGATGAACATACATATGTATGTGTCTTTATGGTAGAATGACCTATAGTCCTTTGGGTATATATATTCAGTAATGGAATTAATGGGTTGAATAGTAATTCTGTTTTAAATTCTTTGAGAAATTGCCAAATCGTTTCCCACAATGGCTGAACTAATTAACATCCCCACTAGCAGTGTATAAAGTGTTCCCTTTTCTTCACAACCTTGTCAGCAATCCTTATTTTTTGACTTTTTATAATAGCCATTCTGACTAGTGTGAGATGGTATCTTATTGTGGTTTTGATTTGCATTTCTCCAATGATTAGTGATGTTGAACATTTTTTCATGTGTTTTGTGGTCACAAGTATGCCTTCTTTTAAAAAAATGTCTGTTTATGTCTTGTGCCCACTTTTTTATGGGGTTGTTTTTTGCTGGTTAATTTGTCAAAGTTCCTTATAGTTTCTGGATATTAGACTTTTGTTGAATGTACAGTTTGCAAATATTTGTCCTTGTTTAAGCTGCTTACTCTGTTGATAGTTTCTTTGCTCTGCAGAAGCTCTTTAGTTTAATTAGGTCTCATTTGTCAATTTTTGTTTTTGTTGCAATTGCTTTTTGTGCCTTCATGAAATCTTTGCCAGGGCCTATGTCCAGAATGGTATTTCTTAGATTATCTTACAAGATTTTTATAGTTTTAGGTTTTACATTTAAGGGTTTAATCTATCTTGCGTGGGTTTTTGTATACAGTGTAAGGAACAGGTCTAGTTTCAATCTTCTGCATATGGCTAGTCAGTTACCCCCTTCTCCATTGCTTGTTTTTGCTGACTTTGTTGAAAATCAGATGGTTGTAGATGGTACAGCATTATATCTGGGCTCTACTCTGTTTCATTGGTCAACATGTCTGTTTTTGTACCAGTACCATGCTGTCTAGTTACTGTAGCCTTGTAGTATAATTTGAAGTTGGGCAATGTGATAGCTGCAGCTTTGTTTTTTGCTTAGGATTGCCTTGGTTGTTCAGCCTCCTTTTTGGTTCCATATGAGTTTTTTTGTTTGTTTGTTTTGAAACGGAGTCTCACTCTGTTGCCTATGCTGGCGTAATCTTGTCTTAGTGCAACCTCCACCTCCTGGGTTCAAGCAATTCTCCTGCCTCAGCCTCCCAAGTAGCTGGGATTACAGGCATCTGCCACTATGCCCAGCTAACTTTTTGTATTTTTAGCAGAGACATGGTTTCACCATGTTGGCCAGCCTGGTCTCAAACTCCTGATCTTGTGATTCGCCTGCCTCAGCCTCCCAAAGTGCTGGGATTTTAGGCATAAGCCACCACACCCAGCCTCCATATGAATTTTTAAATAATTTTTTTTCTAATTCTGTGAAAACTATCATTGGTAGTTTGATAGGAATAGCATTAAGTCTAATAAATTGCTTTGGTCAGTATGGCCATTTTTACAACATTGATTTCTTCCTGCTCATAAGCATGAAATATTTTTTCATTTGTTTGTGTCATTTCTGATTTCTTTGAGCAGTGTTTTGTAATTCTCATTGTAGAGATCTTTCATCTTCTAGTTAGTTGTATTCTCAGGTATTTTATTCTTCTCTTGGCTATTGTGAATGGGATTGCTTCTTGATTTGGCTCTCAGCTTGGATGTTGTTTATGTATATGAATGCTACTGACTTTTGTACACTGATTTTGTATCCTGAAGCATTGCTAAAGTTGTTTATCAGATTGTATCAGTCCACTTTCATACAGCTATAAAGAATCACCCAAGACTGGGCAATTTATAAAGAAAAAAGGTTTAATTAACTCATAGTTCATCATGGCTGGGGAGGCCTCAGGAAACTTACAGTCATGGTAGAATGCAAAGGGGAAGCAAGGCACATTCTTCACAAGGCAGAAAGAAGGAGAAGTGCTGAGTGAAGAGGGAAGTGCCCTTTATAAAGCCATCAGATCTCGTGAGAACACACTATCATGAAAACAGCATGGGAGAAACCAACCCCATGATTCAATTACCTCGACCTGGTTTCTCCCTTGACACATGGGGATTACAGTTCAAGATGAGATTTGGGTGGGGACACAAAGCCTAACCATATCACAGATCAATAAGCTTTTGAACAGACTATGGGATTTTCCTAAGTATAGATTGTATCTCACCTGCAAACAAGCAGTGTTTTACTTCCTCTTTTCTTATATGGATGACTTTTATTTCTTTCTTTTGCCTGGTTGCTCTGGCTAGGATTTCCAGTACTGTGTTGAACAGTTGGGAGAGAAGGTATCCTTGTTTTGTGCCAGTTTTCAAGGGGAATGCTTCCAGCTTTTGCCCATTCAGTATGATGTTGGCTGTGGGTTTTTCATAGATGGTTCTATTATTTTGAAGTATGTTCCTTGAATGCCTAGTGTGTTGAGAATTTTTAACATGAAGGGATGTTGAATTTTGTTGAAAGACTTTTCTGCATTTATTGAGATGATCATGTGGTTTTTGTTTTTAGTTTTGTTTATGTGATAAAACATATTTATTGATTTGTGTAGGCTGAACCAATCTTGTATCCCAGAGAGCGCCTACTTGATTGTGGTGGATTAGGTTTTCGATATGCTGCTGAGTTCCGTTTACTAGTATTTTGTTGAGGATTTTTATGTCTATGTTCTTTGAGGATATGGGCCTGAAGTTTTCATTTTGGTGGTGTCTCTGCCAGGTTTTGGTATCAGGATGATGCTGGCCTCATTGAATGAGTTAGGGAGGAGTCCTTCCTCCTCAATTTTTTGGAATAGTTTCAGTAGGAATGGTACCACCTCTTCTTAATACGTCTGGCAGAATTTGGCTGTGATTCTCTCTGGTCCTGGGCTTTTTTGTTGTTGTTAGGCTTTTTATTACTGATTTGATTTTAGAACTGCTCAATGGTCTGCTCAGGGATTCAATTTCTTCCTAGTTCAATCTTGGGATGTTGTATTTCCAGGAATTTATCACTTTCTTCTATGTTTTCCAACTTGTGTGCATAGGAGTATTCATAGTAGTCTCTGAGGGTTTTTTGTATTTCTATGGGGTTATTGGTAACCGCTTTGTCATTGCTGATTGTGTTTATTTGGATCTTCTCTTTCTTCATTAGTCTAGCTATGTGGTCTGCCTATCTTATTTATTTTTTCAGAGAATCAGTTATTGGATTTGTTACTCTTGAATTTTTTTAAAAAAATCTCAGTTTCCTTCATTAAGCTCTGATTTTGTTATTTCTTTCATTCTGCTAGCTTTGGAATTGGTCTGCTCTCTTTTCTCTAGTTTCTCTACGTGTGATGTTAGGTTATTAATTTGAGATCTTTCTAACTTTTTGATTGGGCATTTTGCACCATAAACTTCCCTCTTAACAACATTGCTTTAGCTATGTCCCAGAGATTCTGGTATTTTGTATCTTTGTTCTCCTTAGTTTCAAAGTATTTCTTGATTTCTGCATTAATTTCATTGTTTATCAAAAAGTCATTCAGGAGCAGTTTGTTCAATTTTCATGTAATGGTATGGTTTTGAACAATTTTCTTAGTATTGATTTCTATACTAATTGTCCTATGGTTCAAGAATCCTTGGTATGATTTCAGGTTTTTAAAATTTGCTGAGGATTGTTTTATGTAAAATTATGTGTCTGATTTTAGGGTATGTGCAATGTGCAAATGAGAAGAATATATATTCTGTTGTTCTTGGGTGGAGAGTTCTGCAGGTATCTCTTAGGCCCATTTGGTCAGTGTTGAGTTCAGGTCCTGAAAAATCTTTGCAGTTTTCTGCTTCAGTGATGTCTCTAGTATTTTCAACTGGATGTTGGTGTCTCTCACTATGATTTTGTGGTTATCTAAGTCTCTTCATAGGGCTCTAATAACTTGTTTAATGAATCTGCATGTGCTCCTGTGTTGGGAGCATATTTAGGATAGTTAGGTCTTCTTATTCCCATTACATAATGCCCTTCTTTGTCTTTTTTGGTCTTTGTTGGTTTAAAGTGTTTTGTCTGAAGTTCGAAGAGCAACCTCTGATTTTTTTTTTTTCCCATTTGCTTGGTAGATTTTTCTCCATCCCTTTACTTTGAGCCTATGGGTGTCACTGCATGTGGGAAAGGTCTCTTGAAGACAGAGACCTTATAGGTCACTGAGTCTTGCTTCTTTTTTTATTTTTTCCATTTATTTATTTTATTGCATTTTAGGTTTTGGGGTACATGTGAAGAACTTGCAAGATTGTTGCATAGGTACACATGTGGCAGTGTGATTTGCTGCCTTCCTCCCCATCACCTATATCTGGCATCTCTCCCCTTGCTATCTCTCCCCAACTCCCCACCCCCCACCGTCCCTACCCTATTTCCCCCAACTGACCCCAGTGTGTAGTGCTCCCCTCCCTGTGTCCATGTGTTCTCATTGTTCAATACCCGCCTATGAGTGAGAACATGCGGTGTTTGATCTTCTGCTCTTCTGTCAGTTTGCTGAGAATGATGGTTTCCAGGTTCATCCATGTCCCTACAAAGGACACAAACTCATCATTTTTGATGGCTGCATAATATTCCATGGTGTATATGTGCCACATTTTCCCTGTCCAGTCTATCATCGATGGGCATTTGGGTTGGTTCCAGGTCTTTGCTACTGTAAACAGTGCTGCAATGAACATTCGTGTGCACGTGTCCTTATAGTGGAACAATTTATAGTCCTTTGGATATATACCCAGTAATGGGATTGCTGGGTCAAATGGAATTTCTATTTCTAGGTCCTTGAGGAATTGCCACACTGTCTTCCACAATGGTTGAACTATTTACACTCCCACCAACAGTGTAAAAGTGTTCCTATTTCTCCACATCCTCTCCAGCATCTGTTGTCTCTAGATTTTTTAATGACTGCCATTCTAACTGGCATGAGATGGTATCTCAATGTAGTTTTGATTTGCATTTCTCTGATGACCAGTGATGATGAGCATTTTTTCGTAAGTTTGTTGGTCTCATGTATGTCTTCTTTTGTAAAGTATCTGTTCATATCCTTTGCCCACTTTCGAATGGGCTTGTTTGTTTTTTCTTGTAAATCTGTTTTAGTTCTTTGTAAATTCTGGATATCAGCCCTTTGTCAGATGGGTAAACTGCAAAAATTTTTTCCCATTCTGTTGGTTGCCGATTCACTCTAATGCCTATTTCTTTTGCTGTGCAGAAGCTCTGGAGTTTGATTAGGTCCCATTTGTCTATTTTGGCTTTTGTTGTCAATGCTTTTGGTGTTTTGGTCATGAAGTCCTTGCCTACACCTATGTCCTGAATGGTTTTGCCTAGATTTTCTTCTAGGGTTTTTATGGTGTTAAGTCTTATGTTTAAGTCTTTAATCCATCTGGAGTTAATTTTAGTGTAAGGTGTCAGGAAGCGGTCCAGTTTCTGCTTTCTGCACATGGCTAGCCAGTTTTCCCAATACCATTTATTAAACAGGGAATCCTTTCCCCATTGCTTGTTTTGTCTGGTTTGTCAAAGATCAGATGGTTGTAGCAACCAGGCAAGAAAAAGAAATAAAGGGTATTCAAATAGGAAAGGAGGAAGTCAAATTGTCTCTATTTGCAGACGACATGATTGCATATGTAGAAGACCCCATCATCCCAGCCCCAAATCTCCTGAAACTGATAAGCAACTTCAGCAAAGTCTCAGGATACAAAATCAATGTGCATTCCTATACACCAATAACAGACTTAAAGAGAGCCAAATCAAGAATGAACTGCCATTCACAATTGCCACAAAGAGAATAAAATACCTAGGAATACAACTAACAAGGAACGTAAAGGACCTCTTCAAGGAGAACTACAAGCCACTGCTCAACGAAATAAGAGAGGACATAAACAGATGGAGAAACATTCCATGTTCATGGTTAGGAAGAATGAATATCGTGAAAATGGCCATACCGCCCAAAGTAATTTACAGATTCAACGCTATCCCCATCAAGCTACCAATGACCTTCTTCACAGAACTGGAAAAAAATAGCTTAAACTTCATATGGAACCAAAAAAGAGCCCGCATAGCCAAGTCAATTCTAAGCAAAAAGTACAAAGCGGGAGGCATCATACTATCGGATTTCAAACTATACTACAAGGCTACAGTAATCAAAACAGCATGGTACTGGTACTAAAACAGAGATATATACCAATGGAACAAAACAGAGGTCTCGGAATCTTGCTTCTTTATCCAATTTGCCACTACATGCCTTTTAATTGGGGCATTTTGCCTATTTACAGTCAAGTTTAATATTGATATGTGAGGATTTGATCCTGTCATTTTGTTGTTAACTGGTTATTTTGCAGATTTGCTCGTGTGGTTGCTTTGTAGTGTCAATGGTCTCTGTACTTAAGTGTGATTTTGTAGTGGCTGGTAATAACCTATCCTTTCCATGTTTAGCACTACCTTCAGGACCTCTTATAAGGCAGATCTGGCAGTAATAAATTCCCTTAGCATTTGCTTGTCTGAAAAAGATTAATTCTCCTTCGCTTATGAAGCTTAGTTTGGCTGGGTTAAAATTATTGGTTGGAATTTCTTTTATTTAAGAATGCTGAATATAGGCCCCCAATATCTTCTGGCTTGTAGGTTTTCCAGTGAAAGGTCCATTGTTAGTTTGATGAAGTTCCCTTTGTAGATGGCCTGTACCTTCTCTCCAGCTGCCTTGAAAATTTTTTCTTTCATTTCGACCTTGGAGAATCTGATGAATGTGTGTCTTGGGGATGGTTACTTGGTCAGAAAAAAATAAAGAAAAAGTTTACGCTGGGCATGATGGCTCATGCCTGTAATCTCAACACTTTGGGAGGATGAGGCAGGAGGATCACCTGAACCTAGGAGTCCAAGACTGGCCTAGGCAAGTTGGTGAGACCTCATCTCAACAGTAACAAAAACTGGCCAGGCATGGTGGTGTGCACCTGTAGTTCCAGCTATCAATGAATCTCCTGGTTCAGGACCACAGAATACCATAATAGTTGACAATGAGCAATCATTTCCCATTTACCTGAAGACAACATAAAACTCTTTGATTTTAGTATGCCCTCAGAATTAGCTCTACTGATGACTGAGATGAAATTTTCCGCCAAACTGCTGAGAAGTGAAATCAGTTAGGATTAACTTCATGCAAGTAACATTGACAAGTTTTCAGACTTCGAGACACAGGACTAATTGTCTGGTGCTGCTGAGTTAGAGCAAGCTTTTTCTTCTGATTATTTTTTTAATGTGGAGAACAAAATTCAAAATCCCCATGGTACTACATTCATTCATCTTTCTTCCAGAGTAAGGGCTACAGACTCCAAGTTTCCTCTGGGTGTCTGCTACTACTGCTGTGTTCACACCTAGTTCAACACCTTCTAACAATGCCTTCTGCACAGGACTGCTGAGCGACTAAGTGGCAAACTGTGCCTCCCACATGGTTAACATTCAATAAATGGGGCACACTACCATTTGCCTGCATAACATTGAAAGAAGTAATGCTTATTTCTCATACTGGTTAATGCTAAAGTTCCTCCAATTGTTGAATTATGACAAGTGTTTTAGGAGCCAAATATGTTTATTGGTTGTTGGTATGTTTTGGGCCTTGATTATCTTACTGAAGTTTGCTAAAGGCTTTCTCCTTTCACTGGCAGATGGCTGGCAGTCTGGAACAAGTATAATTTAATCAAGAGAATAAACAATTAAATCTATTTCAAAGTGAGTTAGAAGCTGAGAATAACAGTCTCTCCACTTTCTAGTGTCATTCATGTTATCAGGATAGGTGTTTAAGTAAATCTATAAATTCTGTGGATATTCAACCCTAGAGTCCAAGTAGAGTATAGCTGATGTATGGAGAGGAATCTAAGTTATATTACTCAGATATAATGTTTGGAAGACAATAATTTTTGACCTTTATGTATTCACACTAACTAAATGCAGAATGTAGTCCAACAGCAATAGTATTTTGGTTCTCTGAATTAGAAGAAGTTAACTGATGGGAAAGAGGGAGAAATTTATTGTAGAAATGATGCTTTCTGAGAAATTATCTTATATGTTATAGAATCTGTAATATAACTTTCCTTAAGCATATTACCATATGATCCTTAAAATTTGTGATAACACTGATGATATTACTTAATTTGTTGAATGGGCTAGTTGATGTAAGTTAAGTGTTTAGGACAGCAGCTAATACAAGTTGAACAAATATTAGTTTCTGCTTAGAGGCTGGATCAAAATCTTTCTCTAAAAATTTTCTGAACCTAAATATCGCTTATTTGCTACATTTAACAGGATGTTAAAGGATTTGCCTTATGTGTTTTCTGAATATAAACTTTCTGATAAAAGGATTAAAGCTCTTCATGTGTATGTGTTTAATATAGTTGTTTTTTTTTTTTGAGACAGAGTCTTGCTTAGTGGCACGATCTTGTCTCACTGCAACCTCTGCCTCCTGGGTTCAAGTGATTCTCTTGCCTCAGCCTCCCAAGTAGCTGCATTACAGGTGCCCACCACCACACCCAGCTGATTTTTGTATTTTTAGTAGAGATGGGGTTTCACCATGTTGGCCAGGCTGGTCTCAAACTCCTGACCTTGTGATCTGCCCACGTGGGCCTCCCAAAGTGCTGGGATTAACAGACGTGAGCCACTGTGCCCAGCTGTGTTTGATATAGTCTTGAAAATATATATATATATATTTTTTGAGACGGAGTTTCACTCTTGTTACCCTCCCATAGTGGGAGGCGCGACCTCCCAAAGTGCTGGGATTACAGGCTTGAGCCACTGCGCCCTGCGAAAATATTTTTCTTTAGTAGAAGAAACCTAACAAACCTATTACATTTTAAAATGTATAGATCTGATCTTATAGTCGCATCTCAGTGAGCCTCACATCCAAGAAATTTCCAAACAGTTTTTTTAAAAAGATCGTTTTTTTTTTAAAAAAAAAAAAACGGAGTTTCGCTCTTTTTACCCAGGCTGGAGTGCAATGGCCGCGATCTCGGCTCACCGCAACCTCCGCCTCCTGGGTTCAGGCAATTCTCCTGCCTCAGCCTCCTGAGTAGCTGGGATTACAGGCACGCACCACCATGCCCAGCTAATGTTTTTGTATTTTTAGTAGAGACGGGGTTTCACCATGTTGACCAGGATGGTCTCGATCTCTTGACCTCGTGATCCACCCGCCTCGGCCTCCCAAAGTGCTGGGATTACAGGCTTGAGCCACCGTGCCCGGCCTAAAAGATCTTTTATTATACAATCCATTTTCCTTTAATTTGAAGGTTAAGTCATGTTCTGTTTAAGACAAAAAGATGGAAACACAGAAAGTTTAAGTGTGATCCATTTATTATTGTTGCCATTTATGGGTAAATTCTTTAAAGGCTCCTTAAATCCCAATGATGCTTTTACACTTGTAACACGTATATCCGCCTCTAGCTTCCCTGTGCTGAAATGTTTGGCATTGGAATGTGAGGTATCTCTCAGGAAACAGAGTGGTAATGGATAAGATGAAATGTTTGAGAGCTCATGATATTCACTGTGAAATACCACTAGATATAGTCCTTCATTGTATTCAGAGAGTTTGAAGTTTCTGATTTTATGTAAAACAGAAAAAGCAACACAAATTACATAAAATTTAAGTGCAATCAAAAACAAAAATATACGTTAAATAAACAGTTATGGTACAAATTTTGCAAATCATTCAGGTGAACTACAGCATCTTGGAAATTATTTTAATAAAATCATTTTTATTCTTTTTCTTCATTTTCCTTAAAGTCACCTCTAAAGGTATTTCTCTGTCTATATTATATGTAATCAGCTTTTAGCTAAAGAACAAGCAGTAGTAAATGAAGACTGCCAGAGCCTCAAAAATGATACTGAAAAAATGGGGATAATTAGAAAGCAACAGAAGTTCAAACATTAAAACTCTGACAATATTAGATGAAATCAACCTAAACCTGGTAAATCAGTTTTCAGAAAACTAGGCACTTATGCTTTCATTTTATATCCAATAACTGCATCAAACCTAACATTGATTTTTCGTTTTAAAGCTACCAGGAAACGGTCAGGAAAGATCCTAAAAGAAAGACATATAAAAATAATTAGAAAATTAATATTAAGTGCATTTGTAGAATACCTTCTTTAGAAATACTTTTAAGTTATTATGTATCATCATGTTCATCTTAAATAAGATTAAGCACTTTAACTCTGCGTCATTACTATATATTCTTTCCCATTGAATCTATTTCCTTTCAAAATATAAAGAAGGCTTTTAAAAGAAGGCTTAGCTTTCTTTAGAGTAGAATCACTGGAAGTAGTCAGGTTTTGAAACAAATATACTCGTATATTTTGAAAGATCTAAGAGAGGGGGTATAAGAACTGAACAGTTGAGCTACTAAAGACTTCACAAAAAATACCCTGACATTAAAAGGGAAATGAGAGTAGGAACTAATTTTATACTTTATAATGCAGAATATTATTAAAATGTTCCACTAAGAGGCTGGAGAAGTATAATTGCTAAATAAAAATGCAGACAACACATTTGGTTTTGAGCATAATGCTGAACAAATTATTTAAGTTTTTAGTTTAAATTCCTCATGTGTAAATGGAAAAACTGACACCTATCCCTCAGTGTTCTTTTGTGGAATCAATGTGTTAATATATTAAATAGGGTGTGTTGAACAGTGACAGACACTAGCAGGTCTCATCTTTTTTCTCCAGACACCACACTCTAGGACAGGCAGCAAGATGCTTTTTCTCCCAGCTGTCCTAAGGCACCTCTGCTCTTTCCTCTCTTTGTGGCCAGCCTCCTTGTTATTATGAGACATTCCTGAAACCAGTGATTTCCAATCTTGGCTGGATAATTGGATCACCTAGAAAGTTGTTTTCTCTCTCAAAGCCCAGGCTGCACTCCAAACCAAGTCAATCAGAAATTGAGGGAGTTGGTCTCAGGCACTGGCATTTTTTGAACCTCCCAGGTAAATTTCAATGTGCATCAAAGTTGAGAGCTGCTGCTCCAAAGAAGTGCTTCTCAGTTATTAATATGTATACAAATCATCTGGGGGAACTTACTGAAATTCAAATTATGATTCAGGAGATCAGGAGATTCTGTACTAACAAATTTCCAGGTAATACTGATGCTGCTAGTCTAAGAACCACATTGGAAGAAGCAAGGCTCACGAATTTCTTAAATTATAAAAATAATTTAGCAATTCACACACTTTAGTATGATTTTGCACAAAACAAAAGCTCAATGATTATCTGTTGTATCTTTAAGTAAATACCTAAAACCTAACTCTGGTCTCCTTTAATATCATTGTTCTATGATTCCATTATATAAAGACGCTTAAAAACTATCCTTCTTCAGAGTCATTTATTTATAAGACAAGACTTGCAGAAATATACAAATTTCTTTTTTTTACAAAAAATAAAAATATATGGAAATTACTCATTTCATTTACCCAGGAGCTGTATCAATATTGCTTCAATAATTAACACATGTGGTTGAAAAAAACTGACGGCATATTTATTAAGCCTGTTATTTCTATGAAGTCAATTCCATCTAACTGTACTTTAACACCTGTCTGATTTTAAATGTCGGTAAAAAAGTATAATAGATAATTTTTATTCTACTTTTCATTTCTAAGGCTGACAAACCTGTCACTTACCTTTCCAATATTGTTAAAAACGCTATAGAAGATGGAACAAAAATCATTTTCTGCTCAGTCAGAATCCCATTCATCAGCCTGTTTACCACTTCCTCAGGTTCCAGAGTGGGTCCCAAACTGAAATCAGAGGCAGTCTTCAGAAACAAAATTCTTCACCCTTTACCGAGGCTTCAGCTTTAACTAGTTTGTTAGCTGGTGTTAACAAACAGCTTTAGTGTGGTACGGACACCATAACATAACTGATTTGTAGTGTCTAGCCTAGTATAGGTGCTCAGAAATGATAGCTACTTTACCATTGATAGTAATAACAACCATTCACTTAGTGCTTGTTGTGTGCTGCACACTATGCTAAACTTTCTACATAGGTTATTCCACTGAAGTTTGATAATAACCTTATGAAGGCAATATTATAATTCTTCTTTTTTTTTTTTTTTTTTTTTCTGAGATGGAGTCTTGCTCTGTCACCAGGCTGGAGTGCAGTGGCACGATCTCGGCTCACTACAACCTCTGCCTCCCAGGTTCAAGAGATTCCCCTGCCTTAGCCTCCTAAGTAGCTGGGACTACAGGTGTGTGCCACCATGCTTGGCTAGTTTTTTGTATTTTAGTAGAGACAGGTTTTACCATGTTGGCCAGGATGGTCTTGATCTCCTGATCCACCCACCTCGGGCTCCCAAAGTGTTGGGATTACAGGCGTGAGCCACCCACCTGGCCTTATAATTCCTATTGTACAAATAAGAATTATAGAAGTAACTAAGATCCAAAAATAATTTAGCTAGATTAGGACTGATAAGTGTACTTTTAAACTTTGAGCAGTCTCAGGAAAAAAATCAGATACTATTATACAAGCTTTATTATATACTCAGGCTCTTTAGTGAACAATTCCTAAAGCATCAGATGAATTAGAATATGACAGGTATGTGCCCGCCTTTAGGCCCTTCATCTCCACAGGATATGCTTCTATTTATTAGGTCTTTGGTTTTGTTGTCATTCTTTTGAGGCAGGGTCTCACTCTGTTGCCCAGGGTGGAGTGCAGTGGCGTGATCTCAGCTCACTGCAACCTCCACCTCCTGGTTTCAAGTGATTCTCCTGCCTCGGCCCCTCAAGTAGCTGGGACTACAGGCATGTGCCACCACTCCAGCCTATTTTTGTATTTTTAGTAGAGATGTTGTTTTGCCATATTGCCCAGGCTGGTTTCAAGCTCCTGAGCTCAAACGATCCACCTCCAAAGTGCAAAGATTACAGGTGTGAGCCACCGCACTTAGGTTTTGACTTTGTTACTTAGTTCCATGTTACATCTTTGCTGTGTAATCACTCAATATATGTACCGCAGACTAGCAGATGGCCCCTAAAAAGTGGCTTTTAGGCTGGGCGTGGTGGTTCAGGCTTTTAATCTCAGCACTTTGGGAGGCTGAGGTGGGTGGACTGCTTGAGCCTAGCCAGCATTGCAAGCATGGCAAAACTCTGTCTCCATAGCCTAGCCAGCATGGCAAAACCCTGTCTCCACAAAGAAACATGAAAGAAAATTAGCCAAGAGTGGTGGTGCACTCCTGTAGTGCTAGCTACTCAGGAGGCTAAGGCTAGAGGATTTCTTGAGCCTGGGAGGTCAAAGCTGCAGTGATTCGACCATGATTGTTCCACTGCACTTTGGCTTGGACAATTGAGCTAGACCCCATTTCTAAATAAATAAATAGATAAGCGGCTTTAAAAAAAATCAGTTACAGAAGTGCACTTAGAGAGGAGCTGCACAAGAGTTCGTCCTGAGTTTTTTATTAATGACTTAGAAAAAAATGATACATAATTAAGTATACTCATAAAATTTGCCAATGCCACTACACTATTTGGGTGGCTTAACATTTTGGGGAGGCAGATTTTTAACGTGTGTGTCTAGTTAAAGGAAGTGAGACACCAGGCACAATACTTCTAAATAAACAATGAGACAAAGGAGAAACCACAAGACATTAGAAAATACTTTGAGGTGAACATAAATGAGAGCACAAAATATCAAGATTTATGGGATGAGGTAAGCATAGTGGCTCAAGCCTATAATCCCAGCACTTTGGAGGCTGAGGCAGGAAGATTGCTTGAGCCCAGAAGTTTGAGACCAGCTTAGACAATAGAGTGAGACCCTTCCCTACAGACAAGTTTGAAAAATTAGCTGAGTGTGGTGGCATGTACCTGTAGTCTTAGCTACTCAGGAGGCTGAGGCAGGAGGATCACTTTAGCCCAGAGAGGTAGAGGCTGCAGTGAGTTATGATTGCACCACTGGCACTCTAGCCTTTGTGACAGAGTGAGACCCTATCTCAAAAAATAACAAACAAATAAACAAAGACGTATGAGGTGCAGCGAAAGCAGTGCTCAGAGGGAAATTTATAGCTGCAAATGCCTGCATTTAAAAAAAGAAAAAGATCTCAAATCAGTAAAGTGAAATTCCACATTAAGAAACTATAGAAACAAAAAATAAAAACAAAACAAACCCAAAGCAAGCAGGAAAAAAAAAGATTAAAGCATAAATAAATAGAGAACAGAAAAACTACAGAGAGAATCAATGAAACTGAAAATAGTTTCTTTAAAAAGATCAACAAAATTAGCAAACCTTTAGCTACACTGACCAAGGCAAAGTGGTTGTCTAGGTTAAAGGTTTTAGTATTTCTTCTTATGTGTTCATCAATAAAAATATGCAATAATTAAAAAAGAGAGAGAGAGACAGAAGACTCAAACCATAAATGAAAGCAGAAATTTCATATTCCTGCTGACCTTACAGAAATAAGTAAGATTATAAGAAAATACTAGAAAAACTGTATGCCAAAAAATTAGAAACCTACATGAAATATACAAACTCTCAGGAATACACAAACTACCAAAACTGACTCAAGGAATAACAGAAAATCTGAGATCTTTAATAAGGGATTGAATCCAAAATAAAAAAACTTTCAGGAAAGATAAGCCCAGGACTAGACGGTTTCATCATGATTCTACCTAATGTTTCAAAAAGAATTAACACCAACACTTCTCAAATTCTTCCAAAAAAGTAGAAGAGAAGGAAATTCTTAATTCATTCTCTGAGGCCAGAATTACCCCAATACTAAAAACAGAGTAAGACATCCTGTGAAAACTACTGACCAGTATCTCTTAGGAATATAGATGCAAGGCCAGGCGTGGTGGCTCACACCTGTAATCCCAACACTGGGAGGCCGAGGCAGGCGGATCACCTGAGGTCAGGAGTTCGAGACCAGCCTGGACAACATGGTGAAACCTCGTCTCTACCGAAAATACAAAAATTAGGTGGGCATAGTGGCAGGCGCCTGTTGTCCCAGCTGCTCGGGGGGCTGAGCAAAAGAACTGCTTGAACCCAGGAAGCCGAGGTTGCAGTGAGCCAAAATCATGCCATTGCACTTCAGCCTGGGCAATAAGAACAAGACTCTGTCTTAAAAAAAACACCAAAAAACAAAAAACAAAGAAGAATATAGATGCAAAAATCCTCAACAAAAGATTTGCAAATTAAATCTAGCATTATATTAAAAGGACTATATGCCATTATCTAAGGAATACAAAGTGGCTCACCATATACAAAACGATGAAATATACAATTTTAATAAAATAAAGGGAAAAAACCTACATGATCATCTCAGTAGGCATCAAAGATGCATTTGAAATGATGCAACGTTCCTTTGTGATAAAAACACTAAACAAACTAGGAACAGAACGGCATTTCTTCAACGTGTTTTATAAGCATTTGTGTAATGCAGTCTGATTTATATAATCAAAATGGAGCAGCAAAGACAGCAGGACTTATTAAATATAAAATGATGGGCTGGGTGCAGTGGCTCACAACTGTAATCCCAACACTTTGGTAAGCCGAGGCAGGCGGATTGCTTGAGGCCAGGAGTTTGAGACCAGCCCAACCAATATGGCAAAACCCCCATCTCTACTAAAAATACAAAAAATAGCTGGGCATGGTGGCACACACCTGTAACCCCAGCTACTCGGGAGGCTGAGGCAGGAGAATCACTTGAATCTGGGGGGTGGAGGCTGCAGTGAGCTGGGATTGTGCTGCTGCCCTCTTGCCTGGGCAACAGAGCGAGACCCTGACTCAAACATAAATAATTAAATAAAAACACGAAAAGATAATTGTTGGACCATTTAATAATAAAAATATCACATTAATATAACATAGAAGTACTGTTTTTTTCCCCATCATACTGGCAAAGATTAAAATTGTGCTAAGCTGGGTATGACAGCTCAAACCTGTAGCCCAGCTACTTGGGAAGCTGAGGCAAGATCAGCCTGGGGAACAAAGCCAGACCTTGTCTCTAAAAGAATATATATATATATTTTTAAAAAGATTAAAAAAAACCTATTTATTGAAATCCAAGTTTATTTGACAAAAATAGCTGAGCTTAAAAATATAGGCCAGGCGTGGTGGCTCATGCCTGTAATCCCAGCACTTTGGGAGGTCGAAGCGGGAGGGTCATGAACTCAGGATATCGAGACCAACCTGGCCATGGTGAAACCCCGTCTCTACTAAAATACAAAAAATTTAGCCAGCATGGTGGTGCGTGCCTGTAGTCCCAGCTACACAGGGACTGAGGCAGTGGAATCGATTGAATCCAGCAGACGGAGGTTGCAGTGAGCCGAGATTGCACCACTGCACTCCAGCCTGGTGAAAGAGCAAGGCAGCATTTCTATCTATCTATCTATCTATCTATCTATCTATCTATCTATCTATAAAATGGGAACACCTGATTTACATTTAATTCCAATAAACTCAGATTATGCTATATTATACCTTTATAGTAAACAGTTTCTTTGCAGTGTGTTAGATGTGTAAATAAAAGAAGCAATGCTCTACATCTTAGATGTGCTCTCAAACAGAATTTAAGTTCTACCGTTTATATGAAACAAAATATTTATAATTCAGCCACTTAGAGGTTAGCTCAATTTTCTTCAATTCAGAAAGGTCTATGTGGCTTAATCTGAATCTCAGTTTTACTTATGGGCAAGTTACTTAATTTCTCAAAGTCTCAGATAATTCTCATCTACTGAAGAAGGACTAATAACTTATCTCCCAAAGTATTGTTGTAAAGTTTAAAAAAATGATATTTTGGGCCAGGCGTGATGGCTCACTCCTGTAATCCCAGCACTTTGGGAGGCTGAGAGGGGAAGATCATGAGGTCAGGAGTTTGAGACCAGCCTGGCCAAAATGGTGAAACCTCATCTCTACGAAATATACAAAAATTAGCCGGGCATGGTTGCGGGTGCCTGTAATCCCAGCTACTTGGGAGGCTGAGGCAGGAGAATTGCTTGAACTCAGGAGTCAGAGGTTGCAGTGAGCCAAGATCACACCACTGCACTCCAGCCTGAATGACAGAGCAAGACTCCCACTCAAAAAATAAATAAATAAAAAATAAAGAAAATGACATTTTATTTGGTGTCTGAGTCTGAAATACAAACAGGTGTTTAAATGAGGAATATGTTCTCTCTTCTAATTAGAAGTACTAAATGTCTATATTAAAACCAACTTCATCTTTGGGGTACTTTAGTATCAGCTTAGCCTCAAAGATATTCATATGTCAGGACCAATCTTCTAGGCTCTCCCTTGGCCAGGTTTATCTTAAGCCTAGAATCATCTTAGCCTTTGTTCACACTTTTTCCTGAGTGGGGTTCCTAATTCTTTTTTTTTTTTTTTTTTTAATTTTTTTTTAAATTGTACTTTAGGTTTTGGGGTACATGTGCAGATCATCCAGGACTGTTGCATAGATACATACATGGCAATGTGGTTTGTTGCCTCCCTCCCCCCATCACCTATATCTGGCATTTCTCCCATGTTATCCCTCCCAACCTCCCCATCCCCTCGCTGTGCTCCCCCTGGCCCTCCCCAACAGACCCCAGTGTGTGATGCTCCCCTCCCTGTGTCCATGTGTTCTCATTGTTCAACACCCGCCTATGAGTGAGAACATGTGGTGTTTGATTTTCTGTTCTTGTGTCAGTTTGCTAAGAATGATGGTTTCCAGATTCATCCATGTCCCTACAAAGGACACCAACTCACCCTTTTTTTATGGCTGCACAGTATTCCATGGTGTATATGTGCCACATTTTCCTTGTCCAGTTTATCATCAATTGGCATTTGGGTTGGTTCCAGCTCTTTGTTATTGTAAACAGTGCCACAATGAACATACGTGTGCATGTGTCTTTATAATAGAATGATTTATAATCTTTTGGGTATATACCCAGTTATGGGATTGCTGGGTAAAATGGAATTTCTATTTGAGGAATATACTTGAGGAAAATACTTGAGGAATCGCCACACTGTCTTCCACAATGGTTGAACTAATTTACACTCCCACCAACAGTGTAAAAGTGTTCCTATTTCTCCACATCCTCTCCAGCATCTGTTGTCTCCAGATTTTCTAAGGATCGCCATTCTAACTGGAGTGAGATGGTATCTCAACATAGTTTTGATTTGCATTTCTCTAATAACCAGTGATGATGAGCATTTTTTCATATGTTTGTTGGTTTCATGTATGTCTTCTTTTGAAAAGTGTCTTCTGTTCATATCCTTTACCCACTTTGGGATGGGTTTGTTTGTTTCTTGTAAATCTGTTTTAGTTCTTTGTAGATTCTGAGTGTTAGCCATTTGTCCGATGGGTAGATTGCAAACTTTTTTCCCATTCTGTTGGTTACCAGTTCACTCTAATGACTGTTTCTTTTGCTGTACAGAAGCTCCAGAGTTTTAATTAGGTCCCATTTGTCTATTTTGGCTTTTGTTGGCAATGCTTTTGGTGTTTTAGTCACGAAGTCCTTGCCTATGCCTATGTCCTGAATGGTTTTGCCTAAGTTTTCTTCTAGGGTCTTTAAGGTGTTAGTTCTTATGTTTAAATCTTTAATCCATCTGGAGTTAATTTTAGTGTAAGGTGTCAGGAAGGAGTCCAGTTTCTGCTTTCTGCACATGGCTAGCCAGTTTTCCCAACACCATTTATTAAATAGGGAATCCTTTCACCATTGCTTGTTTTTGTCATTTGTCAAAGATCACATGGTTGTAGATGTGTGGCATTGCCTCCAAGGACTCTGTTCTGTTCCATTGGTCTGTATCTCTGTTTTGGTACCAGTACCATACTGTTTTGATTACTGTAGCCTTGTAATATAGTTTGAAGTCAGGTAGCATGAGGCCTCTAGCTTTGTTCTTTTTGCTTAGGATTGTCTTAGCTATGTGGGCTCTTTTTTGGTTCCATATGAAGTTTAAGATTTTTTTCCACTTCTGTGAAGAAGGTCATTGGTAGCTTGATGGGGATAGTGTTGAATCTATAAATTACTTTGGGCAGGATGGCCATTTTCATGATATTGATTCTTCCTAACCATGAGCATGGAATATTTCTCCATCTGTTTGTGTCCTCTCTTATTTCGTTGAGCACTAGTTTGTAGTTCTCCTTGAAGAGATCCTTTACATCCTTTGATAGTTGTATTCCTAGGTATTTTATTCTCTTTGTAGTAATTCTGAATGGGAGTTTGCTCATGATTTGGCTCTCTGTTAGTCTGTTATTGGTGTATAGGGATGCTTGTGATTTCTACACATTGATTTTGTATCCTGAGACTTTACTGAAGTTGCTTATCAGTTTAAGGAGATTTTAGGCTGAAATGATAGGGTCTTCTAAATATACAATAATGTCATCTGCAAATAGAGACAATTTGACTTCCTCCTTTCCTAAATGAATACTCTTATTTTTTTTTTCTTGCCTGATTGCTCTGGCTAGAACTTCCAATACTATATTGAATAGGAGTGGTTAGAGAGGGCATCCTTGTCTAGTGCCAGATTTCAAAGGGAATGCTTCCAGTTTTTGCCCATTCAGTATGATATTGGCTGTGGGTTTGTTGTAAATAGCTTTTATTATTTTGAGATATGTTCCTTCAACACCTAGTTTTTTGAGAGTTTTTAGCACAAAGGCTGTTGAATTTTGTTGAAGGCCTTCTCTGCACTTATTGACATAATCAGGTGGTTTTTGTCTTTGGTTCTGTTTATGTGGTGGATTACATTTATAGACTTGTATGTGTTGAACTAACCTTGCATCCCCTGGATGAAGCCTACTTGATTGTGATGGATAAGCTTTTTGATATGCTGTTATTTGTTTGCCAGTATTTTATTGAAGATTTTTGCATCTACGTTAATCAAGGATATTTTCTTTTTTTGTTGACTCTCTGCCAGGTTTTGGTATCAGGATGATGTTGGTCTCACAAAATGATTTGGGAACAATTCCCTTTTTTTGTATTGTTTGGAATAATTTCAGAAGGAGTGGTACCATCTCCTCTTTGTACGTCTGGTAGAATTCAGCTGTGAACCCACCTGGACCTGGACATTTTTTAGTTGGTAGGCTATTAATTGCTGCCTCAACTTCAGCCCTTGTTATTGGTCTGCTCAAGCTTTCAACTTCTTCCTGGTTTAGGCTTGGGAGGGTGCAAGTGTCTAGGAATTTATCCATTTCTTCCAGGTTTACTGGTTTATGTGCATAGAGTTGCTTGTAGTAATCTCTGATGGTAGTTTGTATTTCTGTGGAATCTGTGGTGATATCCTGTTTATAGTTTTTTATTGCATCTATTTAATTATTATCACCTTTATTATTAATCTGGCTAGCAGTTCTGTCTATTTTGTTGATCTTTTCAAAAAACCAGCTCCTGGATTTATTGATTTTTTTGAAGAATTTTTTTGTGTCTTTATCTCCTTCAGTTCTGCTCTGTTTTTAGTTATTTGTCTTTTGCTAGCTTTTGAGGTTTTTT
>NW_022436985.1:10483369-10484000 GCF_009761245.1 Sapajus apella | reverse complement strand
TATTTCTCCACATCCTCTCCAGCATCTGTTGTCTCCAGATTTTCTAAGGATCGCCATTCTAACTGGAGTGAGATGGTATCTCAACATAGTTTTGATTTGCATTTCTCTAATAACCAGTGATGATGAGCATTTTTTCATATGTTTGTTGGTTTCATGTATGTCTTCTTTTGAAAAGTGTCTTCTGTTCATATCCTTTACCCACTTTGGGATGGGTTTGTTTGTTTCTTGTAAATCTGTTTTAGTTCTTTGTAGATTCTGAGTGTTAGCCATTTGTCCGATGGGTAGATTGCAAACTTTTTTCCCATTCTGTTGGTTACCAGTTCACTCTAATGACTGTTTCTTTTGCTGTACAGAAGCTCCAGAGTTTTAATTAGGTCCCATTTGTCTATTTTGGCTTTTGTTGGCAATGCTTTTGGTGTTTTAGTCACGAAGTCCTTGCCTATGCCTATGTCCTGAATGGTTTTGCCTAAGTTTTCTTCTAGGGTCTTTAAGGTGTTAGTTCTTATGTTTAAATCTTTAATCCATCTGGAGTTAATTTTAGTGTAAGGTGTCAGGAAGGAGTCCAGTTTCTGCTTTCTGCACATGGCTAGCCAGTTTTCCCAACACCATTTATTATATAGGGAATCCTTTC
>NW_022436985.1:10482042-10483269 GCF_009761245.1 Sapajus apella | reverse complement strand
CTGGAGTTAATTTTAGTGTAAGGTGTCAGGAAGGAGTCCAGTTTCTGCTTTCTGCACATGGCTAGCCAGTTTTCCCAACACCATTTATTAAATAGGGAATCCTTTCACCATTGCTTGTTTTTGTCATTTGTCAAAGATCACATGGTTGTAGATGTGTGGCATTGCCTCCAAGGACTCTGTTCTGTTCCATTGGTCTGTATCTCTGTTTTGGTACCAGTACCATACTGTTTTGATTACTGTAGCCTTGTAATATAGTTTGAAGTCAGGTAGCATGAGGCCTCTAGCTTTGTTCTTTTTGCTTAGGATTGTCTTAGCTATGTGGGCTCTTTTTTGGTTCCATATGAAGTTTAAGATTTTTTTCCACTTCTGTGAAGAAGGTCATTGGTAGCTTGATGGGGATAGTGTTGAATCTATAAATTACTTTGGGCAGGATGGCCATTTTCATGATATTGATTCTTCCTAACCATGAGCATGGAATATTTCTCCATCTGTTTGTGTCCTCTCTTATTTCGTTGAGCACTAGTTTGTAGTTCTCCTTGAAGAGATCCTTTACATCCTTTGATAGTTGTATTCCTAGGTATTTTATTCTCTTTGTAGTAATTCTGAATGGGAGTTTGCTCATGATTTGGCTCTCTGTTAGTCTGTTATTGGTGTATAGGGATGCTTGTGATTTCTACACATTGATTTTGTATCCTGAGACTTTACTGAAGTTGCTTATCAGTTTAAGGAGATTTTAGGCTGAAATGATAGGGTCTTCTAAATATACAATAATGTCATCTGCAAATAGAGACAATTTGACTTCCTCCTTTCCTAAATGAATACTCTTATTTTTTTTTTCTTGCCTGATTGCTCTGGCTAGAACTTCCAATACTATATTGAATAGGAGTGGTTAGAGAGGGCATCCTTGTCTAGTGCCAGATTTCAAAGGGAATGCTTCCAGTTTTTGCCCATTCAGTATGATATTGGCTGTGGGTTTGTTGTAAATAGCTTTTATTATTTTGAGATATGTTCCTTCAACACCTAGTTTTTTGAGAGTTTTTAGCACAAAGGCTGTTGAATTTTGTTGAAGGCCTTCTCTGCACTTATTGACATAATCAGGTGGTTTTTGTCTTTGGTTCTGTTTATGTGGTGGATTACATTTATAGACTTGTATGTGTTGAACTAACCTTGCATCCCCTGGATGAAGCCTACTTGATTGTGATGGATAAGCTTTTTGATATGCTGTTA
>NW_022436985.1:10481434-10481942 GCF_009761245.1 Sapajus apella | reverse complement strand
AGGTTTTGGTATCAGGATGATGTTGGTCTCACAAAATGATTTGGGAACAATTCCCTTTTTTTGTATTGTTTGGAATAATTTCAGAAGGAGTGGTACCATCTCCTCTTTGTACGTCCGGTAGAATTCAGCTGTGAGCCCACCTGGACCTGGACATTTTTTAGTTGGTAGGCTATTAATTGCTGCCTCAACTTCAGCCCTTGTTATTGGTCTGCTCAAGCTTTCAACTTCTTCCTGGTTTAGGCTTGGGAGGGTGCAAGTGTCTAGGAATTTATCCATTTCTTCCAGGTTTACTGGTTTATGTGCATAGAGTTGCTTGTAGTAATCTCTGATGGTAGTTTGTATTTCTGTGGAATCTGTGGTGATATCCTGTTTATAGTTTTTTATTGCATCTATTTAATTATTATCACCTTTATTATTAATCTGGCTAGCAGTTCTGTCTATTTTGTTGATCTTTTCAAAAAACCAGCTCCTGGATTTATTGATTTTTTTGAAGAATTTTTTTGTGTCT